>NC_058056.1:4177298-4477298 GCF_020085105.1 Siniperca chuatsi | reverse complement strand
AAAAAACCTTTTCACCCAGTTATTTTATTATTGATTTTTTTAATCCATTTTTTGTTTGTTTGTTTTTGTATAAAAACCAAAGATAATGAGCCTTAGTTGTGCTGTAACTAAAACAAGTTTAATAAAAGTGTAATATTCAGCTAAAATCATTTAAACATATTGTAAATGTTAGGGGAAAGTGTGAGTGAAAGAGATATTTGCTCCAGGTGATATGATGCTGATGATCAATAAATGTTTTTATAAATGTCTTCTTAAACTTTAAAGGGAACAGCGACATTGAACGCTATCAAATGGCCAATAAGAAAATTCCTTTCAAATACGCCAGACCAGTAGAAGAGTGGCTACAAGAGAAAGGTAATTTCAAACAAACATGTTTCTATGCTTATGTGTGTTCACTATACTGATATAATATGAAAAACCTCATCTTCTATAATGAAAAGATTAAATGTATGCTCATTGTCTCTTTTTAAGTCTTAAATGAATTGTGTGAGTTTCCTAAAACTGTGTTGAGTTTTTTTTTCTGTGATACTTTAACCTTGACGATACCACTTTAATGCAAATCATAATATATTAATTCAAGCTTTCTTTTGAACTTCTCTGACCAAAGTTCTAACAAATTACCATTAAACCTATTGTCACTAGCATGAACATGAATGTAAAACCCATGCAACTTTATATGGAACTTTATGTGGGCTAAAAATGATAAATACATAACTATGTGGAACTCAATAATTGTAAATAAATAACCAATAAATTGTAAAATCATTAAATATATAATAAAAAAATATATAGTAATGAATTGAGAAGAAATTTCATATTATTATGAAATGTTATCATACATTTTCATGTAGCCGCTGGCATGGCTGTAGACTCTGAGGGTCCTATTTTAATTGTGCAAGTGCAACGACCAGCGCAAAGTGGTAGGTCTTGAGTACACAGACTGTGTGGGAGTCTTAAAGCTCATCTGCCATTTTGGTTCATGTATGTCCTGCAGCGCAAAGCCCAAAAAGGCTGGATGTGATGATTAACAAATATGTTCTCAGCTTGTCACATCACGGATCTTATAGCTCTGAAATAGCTGAGCCAATCACAACAATGACTCAACAGATGGAGAGATGCTTCCACGAAATCACATTATTGTCTGGATGGAGCATGCAACCAGAGGCAGTAATTTCAGTCATAATTCTACTGTATCTTACACTGTAAATGGTCACATCATATCATCACTAATGTGACACAACAGGGGTTGCACCAAAATGCATGAAATCTTTTCCTTAAAAAAAAGTTGGAAAGAAGGCAAAGATTCAAAGGATTGATGAGCCTCAATAATCTGATATATAAACTGCCAGAATACTGAGTCCTAACTGACCAGTCTGATGTGTGCAGAGGTGTCTGTCGTTATTTTGTAGCAGCCTGGTGTCATTTGCTGGTGATTTAATCAAGGTCACCAGTGGATGGCACTGCAGCACTTCTTGGAGGCTGAAGATTTATCAACATATCTGTCCTGCTGCCTTCAGATGGCTGCAGGGATTAAAGCATTTGTGGACAACAGATGTAAGTATCACCCATATTTGTTTATAGATCAATGCAAACTGCTTTAACCACATTAAATGTTATTTTCTATGCAGATTTAAATGAATTTAGGTAGAGAGTGTTTAATGCAAATTATTTATTTCCATTTTAAGCATTATTCCATTATTTGCTGCAAGCATTTAGTTTGCTCTTGTTGATGAAATCACCAAATTGGCAAACGGAGTGAAAGTTGCACGAGAAACACTTCTATTCTCTGTTCAATGACTAAAACCCAATTTCCACCAAAATACCAACAACTTGCTGCCTCATTTGAATGAACCTCCCACCTGTTTGCGCCTCTCCTCTGACCTGTGCACTGTTCTGGGCACCAAAATACCACACGGACGGGCAAAATTAATTGCAAGGTCAGGAAAATACCAGTTGTAACTGTTGAAATTCTGCTTGTGCTGGTCGTTGCACCACCACAAAAATAAGGGCCTTTGTCTTGTTGTAAATGAATAGTGCAGCTAAAAAGTTATATTAAAACGTGGCTTTCTCTGTTGAAAATATCGTACATCTGGATGTTTCCTCTAGGACGGCAGCTAACAATTTTCAACACTCAAGCAACAGTCGCAATTGGTGGCAGTGATCATGGCCGGCCCTTTCAGGGTCAACTGTCTGGCCTTTATTACAATGGCCTCAAGGTGTTGAACATGGCTGCTGAGGGCAACCCTAACATCAAGATTAATGGCAGTGTGAGGTTGGTAGGTGATGTGCCCAGTGTGGCAGGCTCAGCCAGGACCACAGCCATGCCTCCAGAGATGTCCACTACCTTCATTGAGACTACTACCATGATGTCCACCACCACAACACGGAAACACAGATCCTCCTCAACTGTACAGGTATGGATAGACTTCCATAATAACTATACATATAGGGAATTACACATATGAGAATACATTCTCATAATTTTCATGAAAGAAATTGCATCAATAATTAGTGCAACCCAAAAGTTTGAAAAAACATGTAAACAAAGAAATGCTTACAGTATGTACGTAGGACATACATGTTCACTCGATTCAGTAAATTATCAGAAACCTGTAGGACGCATGTAGAACAGATGGTTTGAGTTAATTCTTATTAGCGTTGCAGAGAATCAAATCAGGACAGAGTGCCTGTGGGAATAGTGCAAAACATTGCATCCCCCTCTGCCCAAACTAAATTTTGTTATGTGTGGTTGACCATTTACAAGTCAGTATACTGTGAATATACTGTCGACTGTTTTTCTGAGTTTATTGTTGTGACCAGAAGAGTCTGGCCTCATTAAAGCCTCAGTCATATGAATGACTTCTATTTATACCCAAACATTGATGGCCAATTTCAGTTTAGATCATCCAGGAATTCAAGGTTTTTTATTTGTCATTATACAATACACAATGAAATACAGTTGTAGCCCGCTTCATTACTACACACACAGAAAATGTATAAACAGATATTCAAATATTTAAATTAGAATAGAATATAAACAATAAAATAGCCAATAAAATAGAACATAGAAAAGAAGAAATAAAAAGGAAAACTAAATTATATTTACAAGAAATGTATACAGTTATATATATATATATATATATGACACTCAACTTCGGCTATCAGAAATAATCAGAAATAATCAATATTTATACTAAAGAACAGAATTGAACTCACCTCGGGGCATCACCCTTAGAAGGGAAAATGATTAATTAATTCAGTCTCAGTTCTGTAGGTTGCTACTAAGTTCTTGACTCATGTACAGTGAGCATAATACTTCATACACACAAACCACATAATAATCAAGTTCTTTATAAATGAAAGGTTTATTAACTAGTAACTACACACACAACTAATGACTACTAGACACAAATGAATGGATAAATGCAACCATGAATAAATGCAATATGAATACAGCGATGAACAATTAATAAATGTATGAATGAAGCCTTGAATACAGCGACAGACAACTGAGGACCATTTTATACCGGATGACGCAGTTAATGATTATCTCGGCAAGCTGTATTAACTTGTGTAAACACAGTAAACCACTAAGTGGATAAACTTTAATACTGATCAATGAAATCACTTTAATGCACCATTTAGCAGGTGAGAGGTTATTGGGAAGTACGAGTGAAATACTTTACGTTTCCATATCATGATTGTATTGAAGGGAGATCCTACTCCTGAACTAACGCTAAATTACTTTAGTAATCTATAGCATCAATCCCAGTATCACAGGAAAAGTAAATCTTCACTTGGTGGTTCAGATAGCCAGGGGAGAAGTTGCGCTGGAACTTCTCCCTTTACTTTACGATTCCATATCATGGTTGTATTGAAGGGAGATCCTACTCCTGAACTAACGCTAAATTACTTTTAGTAATCTATAGCATCAATCCCAATATCACAGGAAAAGTAAATCTTCACCTGGTGGTTCAGATGGCCAGGGGAGAAGTTGAGCTGAAGGGGAGGGCAGCGGATGACCCATGTCAAATCGGTCCCTCGTGGCGACTCGACATGAATCGGCCTGTCTCTTACCATTCAGCAGGCAGCAGGGTGATAACATCTTCACACACTTTCACTTGGTTGGGTGTGATGGAGCCATGGGGGCTTTCAGATTTTGTTGAACTCAAAATTTGTTCTGGTTCTAACTTTTGCGTTGATCAGTCATACTAAAACAGATTTCTGGTAGAAGATTTCTTAGTAGAAGAGAAAGGTAGAAAAGCAAGAATGGACAAGAGGCTTCCTCTTGTTTGAGAGCTTGAGGTGTCCAATGTCAATGACACAAAACTTTACTCCAACCACCCTAGATCTGTCTTAATTATTTTCTTTGTTCCAATTTCTTTTCTAAAGAATTAATAAAGTTAGCACATGTCTAATGATTCCATGCTTAAAAGCCTACTCAGTTGCTGAAAGACACCTTTTATGAATACAGGATATTATCTACTTGTAAGTGGATAGTAATAGACAGTTAATCCAGATTTGAAATGTCATAAATGGCAATCATGTTACAACATCTGTTACACCTATACACGCAGCAATTCAGTAAGTAATACAATTAATATATGTCCTAGTGTTCTTTGTGTTCCAGGAATGTGTATTTCCTTTCTGTCTCTGAGAGGAATGCAAAGAGGGGGTCAAAAGGCTCACCCTCACACACATGCAGTCTGTATGTGAGTTTTGGTATTCCAACTTACACTATCTTTTATTACAAGCTATGATCAATTTTCTGGTTAGACATGTAGACAATTTTCATGTCAATTCGCATCATCTACTTGAAGAGTCTAAACACATCATCATGCTACAACAAGTGGAGTGAGGACAGAATGAAGCTATCATAACACATCATAATAGGCTAATACATAATATCAGGTAACCGTAGACCATGTTAACTCAAAACTTCACACTTTTTATATGGTTAATGACACATAACATCAATTAATGTACATTTCAGTTCTATACTGCAAAGTCAGTTTCTTTGTTCTTTGTTCTCTAAGTTCACAGTGTGCTGTGAACTTCCATCTCCTGAAATGTGGGAGTATTAGGTTAGTTTGAGGGTTGTTCGTCGTAAATTGGCCACTTGTAACTTAATTTTCAAGAAGTGCCATCCTTGAGTCCTGGCAGGGCCTATTTTGTGACCCAGAGGTCATATGGAGACAGAATGTTTGGGGGGAAGTCCATCCTTGAGTCCTAACAGAGCCTGTTTCATAACCCACAAGCCATTCAATTCAATTCAATTTTATTTATATAGCACTAATTCAGAACAGAAGTTATCTCATTGCACTTTTCCTATAGAGCAGGTCTAGACTGTACTCTTTATAATATTATTTACAGAGACCCAACATATCCCACCATGAGCAAGCACTTGGTGACAGTGGCAAGAAAAAACTTTCTTTTAACAGGCAGAAACCTTGGGCAGAACCAGACTCAATGGTGGACGGCCATCTGCCACTGCTATGTTAGGTTTTGAGAGAGAGAGAGAGAGAGAGAGAGAGAGAGAGAAGGGGGGTGGGGGAGAAGGAAGCACAATGCAAATTCCATCTAGAATTTTAAAATAGCAATAATGTAATGGTAGTGGTAATATTAATATTAATAAAGTAATAATAATAGGAATGATGAAAGAGGATTTAAAGAGTTTCCCCTCAGGGATCAATAAAGTATTTCTGATTCTGATGATAGGGCAGCAGGTGGCCCACAACCACAGATCCAGTCTCTACAGCTCCGGAGGTAGAAATACCTGCTGAAAGCAACAGAAGGAGAGAGGGGAGAGACGAGAAAGCACAAAACTACGGGAAAGGGAAGATGTAGAGTTAGTAACATGCAGTAATGGGATAAAAAGGCATACAGAGAGGAAAGAGGCCATGTGGACAACAACTTTAGGGAAGGTTAATTTTATCCATTAAAGATACAACATGTTCATCAGCATGCACGTTGATCACACTACAATATACACACATATACATACAAAAAATATATACAATATGTGTAATATCAGTGTTATATGAGTATGTTTTTAAATTATGGTGCAAATAGAAGACTTTGTTATAGTGGGAATGAGGGTACTGCAAAAGGTAATGGTATAGTCACTAATCTTCATAGACACAACAATGACCCAATTTGTGTTTTTGTTGCATTTACATGGATTATATTTGTAAAATTTTATAAAATACATAATTTGCAATACAATAAAATGATAAGTAGAATAAAACATTTAAGGAAAGGTTCACATTTTTTCAAGTCTGTCTTAAATAATAGTCAGGTTCCCATACGAACATTGAAACAGTTTTTGCTTGTTGTAATCACTGCTGATCATTCCTGATTCTGATGAACATTTTGTACCTTTATTGATAAAATTAATTAACTTTTTCTCCTCATTGCCTCTGTGTCATGAAATGAGCTCTGGGAAGACTCAAGAGAAGAACTTCCCCACATACCTTGTTTTCACGGGACCTCCAGGGGTCACTAAGGGAAAGTTGAATTACAATCTCTTGATTTGCAGCAAGGACTGCTTCTTTATATGAACAATGAAGTGTGTATGATATCGTTTACAAAATATGGCTCACCATTTTCTGTATTAACCAACTATTCTTTCAGTAACATTCATGATAATTTGGGACAGCATGTGTAATAATTGGGGATACAGTTTCAGTATTGTAAGTCCTTGCTTACAACCCCAATGACATATTTCAAAGAATATTTTCAACTGATTTCTTGTTATCTTAACCTTAATATTAATTAATTAAACATGTCTAAGGTTACTTGATGCTACATATTGGCCTATTATGATGTGTTTATTAGCTATTGAAACAGGAAACATGAATATGCATCAATACAACAAGTAATTTATCATGGCAGTTTATCAGTGAAATGCTGAATCCCACAGGGCCTCAAAGCGTGTGTGTGTCTGCTGACCCCCCTCCTCCTCTCAACTCTCTGAGAGGATAGACAAGCAGGCAGACAAATGACATTCATGAGATTCAAAGATTGCTGAAATATATGGACATTTAACTTGTGTGATTTTATTTTACTATTTCATTTACTGTTACAGATATATGTGTGTATAACCTATACATGGTGTGTCATCATAATAGCAGATGTTGTAACATATATTACCATGTCTAAGAGAAGAAATCCTTGGCCCTATGGAACCAGCCATATGGTACAGAGAAGGAGAAATAGAGAGAGATAGAGAGATGGAGCAAAAAAGACTAAAAGACTTAACTCTTAAACAATGAAACTTTATTAGTGCTCCTAAACTGCTGCTACCAGGTTAAAGAAGCCTGCTGCACTCTGCTTTAGCACTTGAGTCCTAATGAGGACTGTAACGAATTTCAAACTCAGCCAACAGCGGGTTGGCCCTCACACCGCGTTGCCATCACACCCTCATCACCCTTATTATGGAAGGAGAGGCCTCCGAAACACGAAACACCGGGGAGTTTCATCCGGAACCGATCGCCCACTGAGTGCCCCAGAGAAATGGCACTGCTTCTCCTCTCCCCTCCAGGGCAACGCCTGCCCTGCTCAGCCAAAACTCAGGTGAAACAACAAATACTTTCCCTGTGATATTGGGGTTGATGTTTAGCTTAATAAGAGTAAGTAACGTAGATCAAAATTAGGGTCTCCCGCCAACATAGGTATGATAGTGTAGTGGCAATTCCTTCGGAATAAAGAAACACTCAAGGCAATCACTTGTCTTTCTGTAGGTTTACTTCAAGCGTCTGCAGACGGACTCACAGCAGCAAAACATACATCAGTATAATCTGCTCTGAATGAGTACAGAGGAAAAAGAGCATCAGTTATTTATCCAGTCTTCAGGGTCAGACTCCTCAGCCCGGGGAGAAGAGTGTCCCTGAAGTCTGGACATAACAGTCAGTAGGATAATTTGTAGTTCCATGTCATCATTATCAGTGTACTGTTCTCATCTCACAGTCCAAACAATCATACACAAATGAAGTATTGACGCCAAACAATTATAATATCTGTATATTATTATATCAGAGAGTCCGTTTGTTCTTGCCATTACAATTCCTCCCTTTTAGCATAAAATCATCTTAAAAATAAATGCTAATCAAAATAATTAAGAACAAACTTCAAGTAGGAAAGGAAAAATCAAACAACCAGACAAGTGGGGAAAACCTCAAGCGTCAGAGGAAGAAAAACCCCACATATACTTACCATTAGCTTATCCAACAAACTTCAATTCAATAGCCTGTCATTAGCAATCATTATCATTATAACTGGACACAAATAGGAATGAACTAAAAAAATTTAATGAGACTAAACCAAAAACTAAGTTATAACCAATAAGCATGCGTGAATCAGCAAAACAACAGAACTATTATTGTTATTATAACTTTAACCATTAGGTAAATAGCTCTAGCAGTAATATATGAGCATACATGAACATTTTATTCTAAACTCACATCATACTTCAAAATCCAGTGACATGCAATTTTACATGCAATTTTATTCTCCTCAAATCATCTCATTGTCAAACGGTGGAATCCATTCAACAGAGCTGGATGTTTCTATTGGCATATTCATATACTGACCCATAGATGATTTAATTGCTGTAGCAATCATTGATCTGAAGCAGGGAATTACACAGCAGGTCAAAAGGAGGAAGAGCACAATAACTAGGAGCACAGGTGCCAACACTTTCATCAACACGTTCTTCCATCCTCCCATAGTCAGCCATGACCATATGTCCCATCCTCCCACACTCTGGGAGTCCAGGCTTTTCTCCTTGTGCAGTAGATCGTTCAGATAGTCTGTGATGTCTGGAACATAGGTGCAGCAACCAGTCCCAATAATATGACAAACTCCTCCTTGACTAGCCAGCATCAAGTCCAAAGCCATTCTGTTCTGCAGGGCCACGTTTTTGATCCCCTGCATGGTAGGAGTGAGAGTGGAAAACCCTACCTCTACCAGTGCCGTCAAGTTCTCAAGATCTATGGCCAGGTGATCTATCTTGTGTGCATTATTCACAGTCCCCCACCAGGGGAGGATGCCACTGATTCCTTTCTCCCCTGGTGACACTCTCGTAGTGGATCGCTGTGCTCCACACGTGCTCTCTTAGGGATCCAAATCCATCCTCCGTAGGCATCAGGACGATGGGATTGTCGCTTCCTGGGCGGTGTAAGCTGGTGGTGTCAGTCAGATTCAGCTGAGCGATGTATGGCTGAGGTCCCCTGCATTCGCTTGTTCCACCCGGTGCCGCATGTTGTAGTGACAATCTGTTTGCATGCTGAAGTCCCCAGGAAGTGGTCTCTAGACGTGTAGCACTGTCTGGTGAATCCAACCGTACCGGCCTGGGACGTTGGATTGGTAGTCATGATGGGCCAATGAATTCCTTGCTGGGTTATTTGGCTCATGTTCCAAAACCTGGCTGTGGAGCCGTCGTAGTTGGTGATGCTGATGTTACATAGCTTGACTGCAGCTCCAATGTCTCTCACTGTTCTGTTCTGCAGAGTAACCCCCTGGGTGAATGCCACCATGACTCCTAGGGTCTCAGAGACATTTAATGGCGTGGGTTTCACTGGGATGGAGTCCCCCACCCCATGGGGGAGCTGCACACAGGCGTAGCAGCTCTGGTTAGTCACTTTTCTGGCAAGGATGTTGGGGAAGACGAGTGGCACCTCCCTTTGACCCCTCCTTCTTCTGTGGTTAGTTGTGATTTGAATGTTTCCATTAGTGAGATGACAGGACAATGATGATAGCGAGCAGCACCCGTCTCCGTGGCCTCCCGGTCCGTCACCCCTCCTTCGCCATCTTTCTCTGGTCTCAAGTGTCATCTTATCAGTTGTGTCACCTCTGCCTACCCCCTAATCAGTGTGCCCGTGATGTTGGTTCGGGAGGGTAGTGGTTCTAGGTGGTCTCAGTGGAACCTCTGTGCTCAGAGAAACTCCCCCACGGGACCGCCACTCCCCTCCAATATCCCCTGAATGCACAAGGGGAGGAAGGTTCGGTTCACTCACTGATCTCGATCTCACTTGTCTGGTGTTTGGCTGCTGGCCCCGGCTCGGGTACTCGTTTGCAGTGGGTGGCGTGGATCCATGTAGCTCTCTCTGCCACCTTTACAGCTGTTTCAGTGGTGAGCAAGATCTGGTAGGGACCATTCCACCTGCGAGCCCGCCAGTTCTTCCGTCTGAAATCCTTCACCACGATCCAATCACCAGGCTCCAAGTCATGCAGTTTCCTCTCTGCAGCCTTTGGAATGGCTTCCTTCACCTGTTTGTGAATATCAGAAAGCACAGTGGACAAGTTTGTGCAATAGCGTAGCATCTCATCCTCCTCACATTGGCTGGTGTCAGGAAGTTGTCTTTTCACTGGCCCAATACCAGTGTTCAATGGCCTGCCAAATAGGATTTCAAAGGACTGAGACCCCTGCTTCTTATCCTGGACCTCATGTACATCAGAACAATGGGGAGTGCTTTTGTCCAGGGCAGCCCTGTCTCATCACAACACTTAGCAAGCTTGTTTTTCAGAGAACTGTTCTCCCTCTCCACGGCTCCTGCGCTGGCTGGGTGATAAGCACAATGATGTTTTAAATCAATACCAAGATACTCTCCTACACTCTTCAATGCTGCGCTCATGAAAGGTGTACCGTTATCACTGGAGATCTTATCTGGAATATCCCAGCAGGGGACGATATCTCGCATAAGACTCCTTGCTACTGCTGCTGAATCCTGTTTGGCCTCTACCCATTTAGAGAACATGTCAACAATGACCAAACAATATTTCTTTCCCTCACTGGGTGTCAGCTCAATGAAATCCATCTGCATTTTTGGCAAAATAAAATTTTTGAGAGAAGTTATTAAATCCCTTTGCGAACCAGCATCTGTTCCGCTCCAGCACCATGCTCCTCTTTGACCCATGGTCTCGCCCATGGGTCAACACAACATAATTATGGAACAGATACTTCGGTAAGCATGGTCTGTCACTTGGTCCATACCACACTTTGTCTGTGACAGTGCAGCCTGCCTTTCGCCACACTGCTTTTTCCTCTGCCGTTGCTCTTGTCTGCAGTCCCTGCAGATCAGCTGTAGGTGTCAGAGGTTCATTAGTTAGTGCAACACATCAAGTGGTCGGTGTTTGTTGTTATCCGCTCTGGCATTCCCCTGTGAGATAGGATCAAGGTTGTTAGTGTGTGCTTCACATTTACAAATGGCAATCTGCTTAGGCAACAGCACAGCATCCAAGAGTTCAGCAACCAGTGTGTGATGTGCAATGGGTTTGGCTGTGGATGTAAGGAAGTTTCTGTTTGCCCAGAGTTTTCCAAAATCATGCGCCACTCCCCATGCATATCTGCTATCTGTGAAAATGTTCACAGTTTGGTCATTAGCACATTTACATGCTTCCGTTAATGCAACTAACTCTGCTGCCTGTGCTGAGTAATTTGATGGGAGTGGTTTAGCCAGAATTGTTTCATACAATGTTGTTACTGCAAACCCTGCAAGATTTTTACCAGTTGCTGGATCTCGTGATGCTGAACCGTCAACAAACAGCTCCAGCTCTGGATTGATCAATGGTGTTTCCTGCAGATCTGGTCTGGGGAGCAAGTCTCTGTTATCACTGCCACACAATCGTGAGGTTCACCGTCTGCCGCTGTAGGGAGGAGAGTTGCTGGGTTAAGCACTGTACATCTCTTAACAGTGATATTAGGCATTTCAAGCAATATGGTGTTGTATCTTAACCACCTGGCTGTTGAGAGATGTGATGTTTTCTGTTCAAGCAATATCATTGAGACAGCATGTGGAACCAACAATGTCAGATCAGCGCAACCCACAATGTCACGTGAGGCTATAACAGCTTTCTCTGCAGCCGCCACAGCCTTCTCTGCTTCTGGTGTCCAGTGGACTTTGTCTTTTGCTGCAAGACCTTTCCCATGTACAATATCTGCAAGGCGATTGAGCAGAGCTAGTGTGTCTTTTACACAAGCTTCTCTTGTTTTTTGAGCAGATCATAAGGTCATCTACATATTGTAGCAGCGCACTTCCTTCTGTCAATCTCAACATTTCCAAATTGTTTTTTTTTAACGCATCGTTAAAGATTCCAGGACTCTCCAAATACCCTTGGATGAGTCTGGTGAATGTAAAACTCTTACCTTAAAAAGAAAACGCAAACCAATACTGGCTGTCAGGATCCACTGGGATGCTGAAAAAAGCATTAGCCAGGTCAATAACTGAAAACCACTTACTCCCAGGTGGCATCTGTGAGAGTATTGTGTGTGGGTTGGGAACATTGGGTGCTCTTGCATGTACTGCTGCATTTACCGCCTGCAAGTCCTGCACGAATCTCCAATGTTGTGGCTCTCCGCGTCCCGGAGTTTCCGTACGGGGAAAATAGGTGTTCGGACTGGAGAATTTGCGCATGGAATAATCACTCCTGCTTTTAAAAGAGAATCAAACACCGGTTTAATACCATCAACAGCTTCCTTCTTCAAAGGATACTGGTTCTGACATGGCCTGTATGAAGATTTTGGTGTGATTACTACAGGCTCAGCATCTTTGATTAATCCTACATCATACTTGTGTTGTGCCCACAAGCATGATGGTACCTGATTTAACTCAGGAATTTCTGAGACGTCTTTCACAAAAATGTTTCTCCATCCATCCATCCATTTTCTACCGCTTGGTCCCCGTTAGGGGGTCGCGGGTGACTGGAGCCTATCCCAGTGACTTCGGGCCTTAGGCAAAAATGTTTCTGTCATGACTTATTTCATCCTCTGATGTTACCAAACTGGCCATTAAAAACTCTGAATCTGGAATGAGCTTAATGCTTCTTACCCCTGTTGCTATAGCTGAAAATCTTTTCTGGAATACCTGAAGTTGGTTGTGAAAATCCACCCCTGAGTCTGATGTCTTTACCCAGCCAGCAGCTTCCTCACAACGCCTGGTCCAAGGGCCCAAGCATTCCCATGTATCCTGCTTTGCTTTGACCAGGGGGACATGAGGATATGTGTTAGGGACCTGAAACAAAGCTTCACACAGTGGATCATTGAAAGCTACTGAGACAGTGCATCTTTTATCATTCCAGTACAACCAGGTCAGCTTTAGTGTGTTTCTCTCTTTGTCTTGCCTGAACCATGTGTCCTCAAAATGTTTATCAACCCCAAGATGTACATGTGATGTGCAGTGTAACTCTTGTGGCAACTTGATGTCTATTCGTGTATAGTTGTCTGGAAAGAGAGCTCTGACCTCAGCAATCAGAGTGTTATTTACAGAGCCAGCAGCTGTGTGAGGCAGTTTCCATTGATAAGAGTACATCAGCTCCCTGCTACTGTGTTTCACATATTGCGATGCAGTGTCAGAAATTCTGGCTACAATGATGCCTTCGGGAGTGGAAATCAGAATAATTCCTAATCTTATCATCATATCTCTTCAGATAATGTTGATCGGGCATCGCTTTAGATAACAAGAATGAATGTTTAAAGTGTTTCTCAATTTCTTCACTGCATGGCAATGGTGTGGTATACCTTTCCACCAGGGGCGTTCCTGAAACTCCCACTGTCCTCACAAATCTGCCACTCATCTTTGGAAGGACTGCAAATTCTGACTCTCTGATGACAGAATCAGTCGCACCAGAATCCACAAGAAAAACAATATCTTTTCCAGCAACATTGATTGTGTGTTCAGGCATGCGTTTGTATGCATCATGTGTATATTCAGTGTATATCTCTGCTGGGGCTTTGTCATCAGTGGCTTGTGTGTGCTCAAGGTAAGAGATAGCCTCACTTATCAATGTCTGTGTGTGTGTCGGTGTCTCATGCAGGCAGTTGTCTGTGTCTTGTGTGTTCACATGCTCTTTCGTGTCAGTGTGGGTGCTCTTACGTAACTGATGTGAAGAATGCTCTGTCATCTCCAGTTCAGTGTTCAAGCCAGCTCCTTCCTGACCTGGCGTCGACACCCCATCTAGTCAGTCAGCCTGCTCGTGACTCTTGGGGCAATCTTTTGCCCAATGTCCCATTTTGCCACATTTGAAACAAGCGCCATTCCTTCCTCGTCCTCTTCCTCTTCCTCCACGTCCCCGTCGGCCTTGGTCTCGGCCTCTGTTCTGATTCTCATACGCCCTCAGCTGCGCCATGTGTAATCTGTCCGTCAGCTGCGTACTTTTCTTCCTTTGCTCATCTTTGAGGAATTGTTCTGCATGGATAGCGTGTCTCTCTATGGTCTCCAGGTTACCATACTCCCAGGTCACGCATATGTCCATGGAATGAAAATCAGTTGTGAGGTCCCATCTCCTGCTGCCACCTCCATCATCGGTGCAATCGCTTTTAAGGAGGTGCCGGAGTTTGATCTGGGCCGAATTCTTTGTTGCTTCGAGTGTGATGAGGGCTGGAAGGGCGATTGGGGTGTTTGGGCCACCCCAATGTGATTTGTAGGCCTCTTTGGGTGTTGGAGGTGCGGGAATAAATGATCCTTGTCCTCCTGTTGCCTCGTCTGGGTATTTTGAGGCCGCAGTTGGTGGCTGTGCCTCTGCTGGTGCTGCTGTTGTAGCTGCTGCTTCTCGTTGTTGAGGCTGACTTCCTTTGATGGGGGCCGAGTCCAGATCCAGCTTGGCACACTGTGGGACATACTGAGACACAGAGGTGTTTGGCTGATCTGCCCCTGCCTTATTTATTTTTTTTATCCCTGATATGGGCTTCATGCTGCCAACAAGCATAAGCCTTCCAGTCTGCTTTAAATTTATTTTTTTTCTTTTGAGTGACTTGTTCTTTCTCTTCTAATTTGCCTTTTAATATCTCTATCTGTCTGAGAGAGAAGCTGCCGGTTGATGGAAAACCAAATTCCTTTACCCAGATGTCCAGCTGGTCAATGCTGTGTTTACCATAATTGGTAATCATGTAGTTTATATTAGGGGATTTCAACATAGGTGATAGCAGTTTTGATCTTTCATTCCCAGAAGTTTTGCTATTGTTAGAACCCATATTTATTCTTTAACCCGGATTCCCCAACTATAATAACTTCGTTTGGTGTTTTAAATGGCCTCTTTGTGCTTTTTAATATTTTGGCTGGATTCTTAGGAGTGCTTCTGCCACAATTAAGAGGAAAGAAAAAAAAGGACCTTGAAGCTGGCTGCTAGGGGAAAGACAGTTAGATAGTTCACAGACTTTCTTGAGAACCAACCCCAAAAAAAAAATTAAGTAATATTAACCCTTCAATGCCTCTTAGAGCGGCCTGTTTTATTGTCTTCCCAGATCATCAGTTTGGCATTCACACTTTTTACTTACTCAGTTTTTTAATTATTTTATGTTTTGTTTTGTTTGTTTTGTTTTTGTCTTTTTATTTTCCCTTTCACACATTCACTCCTCCTCTTTTTTAAAGATGAGTTCCAAACTACGAATCTTTAAATAACCCAAGAGGGAACCAAATGACTGTGTAGAAAAGAATTGCAGAAAAGAAAGTAAGATATACCCTGTCTGACAGTGAAAAGTTTGGCCAAATACTGCAATGATTCACACAGCGGTCCCAGACCTGCCCTGCTGACACGTCTGTCACGCACACCCCTCACGGTAGCGAGAATCGGTATACCCCAGGCCCCCTTGAATAAACTCACCAGAAAGAGAGTGCTGCCACAGCCACTAGGTTCACTGGATCACAGCGGTGAGCGAGCCTCGGACACCCAGGGCAGCAGGCCCCCTCGTCTCCACCCTTCCTTGCCGGGGAGGTTGAGGTACAGAGTCCCAGACTCTAGCCGTGCACGGTCTTTACCTGCCGCTCCGAGCGCCCAAGTCCTCTCACACGAGTGAAAATGCCGACAACGCCAAATTGTAGTGGCAATTCCTTCAGAATAAAGAAACACTCAAGGCAATCACTTGTCTTTCTGTAGGTTTACTTCAAGCGTCTGCAGACGGACTCACAGCAGCAAAACATACATCAGTATAATCTGCTCTGAATGAGTACAGAGGAAAAAGAGCATCAGTTATTTATCCAGTCTTCAGGGTCAGACTCCTCAGCCCGGGGAGAAGAGTGTCCCTGAAGTCTGGACATAACAGTCAGTAGGATAATTTGTAGTTCCATGTCATCATTATCAGTGTACTGTTCTCATCTCACAGTCCAAACAATCATACACAAATGAAGTATTGACGCCAAACAATTATAATAATATCTGTATATTATTATATCAGAGAGTCCGTTTGTTCTTGCCATTACAATAGCTAAATAACTTCAGGTTATCAATAATTCCTAATAATTAATTAATTATTAAATAATTCCTTTAACTTTATATTAAAGTTTGTCCACATAGTGGTCTCCTCGGTTTACACAAGTTAAGACTGCCTGCCAAAATAATCATTCACTGCATGATCTGGTGTCAAATGGTCATTTATTCGCTTATTAATTAATTATTCATCCCTATGTTCATATCATTCATTCATGGTTGCATTTATGTTGCATTTGTGTGTCTAGTAGTTATTAGTAGTGTTTGTGCAGTCTAGTAGTTATAGTTGTATGTGTAGTTAGTAGTTAAATAAACATTTATAAAACTTTGGTTATTGTGTGTGTAAAATATTCTGGTCACTATCTCGAGACAAGAACTCTGTAGCAACTTCAGATCGAGACTAAATTGATTATTAATTAATTTAATAATTAACTAATGTATTAATTATTATAAATGACTATCAAGATTTTCTCCTTGTAAAGGAGTGGTGCCCCGTTTTAAAGTGAATTCAACGTAACGTATTATCGATATAATCAGTTAAATACATTTAAACCTTTCATTTACTACACATCTAATATGTGGCTTCAGCAGTCTAAGTTATTCAAATCAAGTGAATATCTTCCCACTTTGTGTTACTGTCTTTCTGCTGCAGCTCAGCACGGAAACTGGGGAAACACAAAGAGGGAATTTGGGACTAATAGACTGTAACTTTAAATCTGTCTCTCTGTCTCTCTCTCTCAACCCAACCGGCAGCGGCAGATGGCCGTCCACCCTGAGTCTGGTTCTGCTCGACGTTTCTGCCTTTTAAAAGGAAGTTTTTCCTTCCCACTGTCGCCAAGTGCTTGCTCATGGTGGGAATTGTTGGGTCTCTGTAAATAATATTACAAGGAGTACAGTCTAGACCTGCTCTATAGAAAAAGTGCAATAAGATAGCTTCTGTTCTGAATTGGCACTATATGAATAAAATTGAATTCAACTGAATTGAACTTTAGAAGATATCGACTTAAACTGATTAACTCAGACTGCTGAATCCTCATATTAACTTTAAATAAAATTTGGAATCTATTTTTGAAAGGAACGACGACTTTGGATTTTGTCCCCCATCATTTTCATTGGAAGCATGTTAAGGAATCTTTTAATGGCCAGTATGAACAGATGATTACAGCAAGCAAAGCAAAGCAAGCACTGTTTCAATGTACATATGGGCACCTGACTATTGTTTTAAGACAAACTTGAAAAAATGTGAACCTATCCTTTAATTCACGTTGATGGTGTTTCCCTTCTAACTTTACAATATATAATTTTATTATTTTTATTAATATTTTTATTTAGATTCCATAGTCTGTTGAATGACAGGGAGTCTGGCTCAGGAGTGACAAGGACAGGGCTCACATACAGTAGGGAACGTCCAGATATCAGTCTAATTACTGTTTGCTGATTGCACTCACAGCTGTACTGGAGTTGCATTTGAGCTGGTTTTATTGCTGATCCAAGCAGAACTGCTGCTGTTTCACATTAAAAGCTTTCCACTGGCAAACCAATTGGAGGCTTTTATTGTTAGGCAGCTGTAGAAAATGCATGCTTTGGTAGACTTGCTATTGTTAAATTTTTGTTTGCCATGCAGTACCTTTTACTTGTCAGATCTGTTGACAAAAAAATCTTAACCAAGGTCCAGTTACTAGCCTTTTCTCAAGCTTTCAACCACGGTCTTTCTCAGACACCTGTGTTTACGTTAGTTGCTGAGGAGCGAAAAGGCAGCAGTTTACAGGACACCCACTCACACAAACCAGTATCTCTAACCACCACTTACAATATTTACTACAATCCATTCAACCCCTTCAGATGGTGGTGGCTGGTATAGTATATATAACATGTATTTGATACAATATGTGGAACTAAGAATAATTTACAGAAAATATATTTTTGTGAAAAAAAAGACTGAAGTCATGTTTTTATTCTAAATCTAATTATTTTATATGCCAAGTTTCATATCCATAAATGCAAATGATCTCAGAAAACCCAGCATACACCAGTTTAAGACTGAGATGAGACAGGCAATACACTGCACTACATGGACAAACAAATCAGAAAGCCATCCGGACTGTGATTATTTACAATGCCGTGAAAACCTCTTTTTAAGTTAAAATATGTACAGTATATACCCCTTTTCTTTTCTTTTTCTTTTTGTTTTGTTTTGATTTGTTTATCCTTCATGGCAAATAAAGTTGGGTGAGGGGACTGATTGAAAACTGGAAACAGACATCAGCTGTCTGTGAACATCAGACCAGAACCACTCACAGCACCTACTGGGAAGAGGTCAAAGGTCATCAACCAGGAGTCAGTGGAAGACCGGAGAAACATCAAGGAGGACATTCACATCAGACACCAGAGACCATCTTTGAACAGAGAAAGAGGTTACGATTTCCACCCATACTGTAAATGACCACCTGTCAAAGGCGTAGCACATAATTCTGGACCCTGGCATTCTCCATGGCTATTTATTCTAGTATCTTTGTGGATACTTTAGGGCCCTCACACGCCCTGTATACTCAGTCCCCTTTTTCCCCCCAGTCCTACACCCCTGCCACCTGTTATCATGTGATCGAAGTTCCAAACTTAGGTGACATGATAACAACTGAGCAATCTCCACAACAACTGAGAAAACTAACATCAAATGAGGGACACTGTGAGATGTGGTTGAAAGCTATGAAAAAAGCTAACAAGTGATCCTTGATTTAAGATCTTTTTGTCAAACTACTTTTTCCAAGGTCAAAAATGAACTTTCATGCTCACCTTCTAACTTGTTTTGTATATTTTCCCTTGTCTTTGTGTGTCTTCTTTGTGTTTTGCTGGTGGCTCTTTGTGTTTGGGTATCTTTGCTGTGGCTGTGACCTCTGATGACCCACATTCTGCCCATGAAGCATACGGCAGATGACATTGTGTCATCTGCAGAGTGTTCGAGTGATGACGAAGACCTGGAGGAGTGTGAAACTAGCCATGCAGGTGGGCTAGGTTAGTTTGCATTTGCTTGCTTTCTTTGTGCTTTCACTCATCTGCACCAGAGGATCAATGTATCCTCAAAGCATCACACCCCCATGGTTAGACAAAGTGTAACTTCATAAAGCAGCCAATGTAGTAACAGTAAGCATAGCAAGCTGCACTACACATTACCAAATCCAAGGAAAGCTTGATTATTAAATGCAAATATCAAATTCAAATTGAAAATAGTTGAACTGGTACATCAGTCATACTGAAAGTTCATTTAGTATGTTGCTAGTTGACAACAGTCACACAGAAGGTCATTAATATCATTAGCTACACTTGCACATGGGGTCTTCCAAAGTGGTTAACATGGTCACCAATGTACATACAAATTTTGTCTGCTGAGAGGAATAATAAGGGTTAGTACATGTCATCACAAATGTGCAAAATTTTTATGATGGTGAACCATGTTCTCTGCACTGATGCTGCAAAATGTATCACATCGTGTTTGAGTCCACTGCTCCTGCCATTCACTGCTCTACTGATTTTCATTTTGAAACAATACATTTTGACAGTCTTTGTTTTTAAAATGTGTTGCCTGCTAAGTGAGCGTGTTGTTTAGACTACAGTGATGTACTTTATTTTTTGTTTTCATTTGTGTTTTTCCATATTTAGAGGCTTGCGTTGGTAGATGTAATAGAGAACAGATATCATTGAATTTCTGTGTACAAGTTTTTCTTTTTTTTGGGTCATGCTTTTGCTTTTAGGTATACTTGTTATTCTGTCTTTTTTGTATATAAATATTAAAAAATCTAAAATGTTTAAGCATTGTGATAACTTAGAGAATCAATTTGAAAGAATTTGGGAATTTCCATATTTTAGCAAAAAATTTTAACATTAAATTTTTGTAGGAAACAGCAAGCAGCCATGTGGTCACTTACATACTAAATTATTGAACTGTCACACCTTTCTCAGGTGCTTGACAGTTAGATTCTTTTTCTAAAGTGTTTTTAGTTTTAACATGTTCATAACATGTTGTAGTTTCCCATTAAAAAAAATACAACATAACCTTTCAAAATAATGCTTATTTGAAGGATCTCATAAGTAATTTAATTCATGATGTCCACCCAGAAAGCAAACAGAATGCCTTTAAAGGGCTGGTGGTGGGTGTAAATGGCATGTCAGCTTCAGTACTTTGTTCATGTTGGGAATAAAAACAAGCTGTCCAATTCCTGTAAAAAAAAACAAAAAAAAAACCTTCCTGCTACTGTAAATCCACACACTCCTCTCCTCTGTTGCTTACATATTATATAAAACACTATAAAAAATTACTATTAAAACAATAAAGGATTCAGACTGACAAACGTGATCATAATACATTGTCAGAAGACTTTCTATTAAGGCCCTATTCACCATACAGCCAGACTTTTAGCTCAAGAATATTTGCATCTAAAATGATGTTGAGCTATTCTGCAAATAAAAAGCTAGGTGAACTGAGTTTGGGTTGCACTCCATGATATTTCACAAGAAACAAAGTATTTTGCTTTATGCCAAGCATTAACATCCAATTGTGATTTCACTCAGGTGAAATGTTTGTAGTCTAATTCTTAATGGTAACATTTAGTTGCATACTTGATGCAGATTCTCCCTCTTAAAGGTCATTCCCAAATTTTTTCAAAGAGTATGTGAAAGTTTGTGGTGTAAATGGGTTTAAAGCTGTGCGTTTAAAGCTGTGCTGTGTAGCCTGAGAGTCATGCGGATTTGTGAAGAAAGACAAACCCAGGGCCCCAGTCATCCAATCATGTGTTTACACAGAAATTCACACCATTCTAACCCTAACATCACTTTGACGTTGACAGTGGCATGCTTTTATTTGAAATTTCCTTTGTTGTATCATTTTGGGAGTCAATGCTATTTCCTGTTTTGTTTTGCGCTTTCTAAATTTTGTTATCGAGACATCATTCCCATCTATTCACCAATTATCCAAAAACACATTTTTGTATTTTGACCTCATGTGTGGCATGACGTTTTGGTGGGTGATAATTGTTTCCACATATATTCTGGGGTACCATGCATCTTTGTTCCAATGCGGCTTTTAATGAAAACTTCCCTATTTCTGTTTTCAAAGCAAATAAAAAGACAAAAAAAATCTTTTCTTGCTATCAACTTGAGAGGCAAGTGGGAAAAAATAAATTCTGGTGATTAATTTTCTAATCTAATAATTTTCTGATCTAAAAAAAAATTCTCCTGTGTTTATGACAGGTGAAAAAAGGTTTTGCCAGGATAACCTAAGTTCCTTAAAAAAATCATCTGTGAACAGGTAAAAGTTTTGCCAGGTGAGAAATTTTTTTTTGCCAGGATCATTTTTTTTGTCAGGATCATCTGCCAAAAGAAAGACACGACAGTAATGTTACATAACTTGCAACACAATATATGTACCTTGTGTTTAGAGTGCATGGAAAAATTAAAACTCACCTGGAAAAGCTCACATGAATACTTTTAGTACTGCATAATTTTTTTTCTCACTTGCCTCTCTGGGCTTCCATAACATTTTGAGGGAAAGTTCCATATGTAACTGATGGCAGTTGCATTTGAAACTTTGTACCCTTCTAATTCTTCAGTCAGTCTTCCAGTCCCTTTCCTTCACCTACCAACTTTCTTCCTAATGCTATACTGCATTTGAACATATTTTAGTGTAGATGGCATAAAAAGATTTTTTTTCTCACTAATTGTAGTATTTTCCATTAAAATGTTTCGCTTAAGCAGTCATTGGTACCATGGTTTAGCAACCTCTTCAAATCATTCTCTTCAGGGTGATCTTTGATCATTTCTTTGCATGCTTTTTGATTGATCCTTGACTTCATGCCCCCGTATTTAGTTTAACTTTTTGCTTTGTCTGCATTCATCTTTAAATTGGAATTTTTGCAGTTGCAGCAACATCGAATGCCGTTTATCTTACCCCACGCTGTCTGTCTGTTTCTGGAGAAGATATCAAAGTGATTCTGTTCTCTGTTGTAAATCTGTTGTGTTCTCCTTTCCTTTCAATTAATTTCATAAGATGGCAATTAAGAAGGGTTCTTAAATAGTTTATACTGTAAACTGTATATAGATACATGATGAGCAAGTAAACAGTTCTAAATTTTTTCTTGCAGACCATAGATATTCTGATTCATACAATATGATATTGGTATAAAAACATCCCATGGCCAGTGATTAATAATACCATTTTTTTCCCAGTAACACAGTAACAAAATTAATCCAGGTTAATTTCTTTAAGATGTCAATGTCACTCTTAAATCAACCATATCTAATAAGACTCACAATACTGTTTTAAAATACAGTGCCAAATGAAAAGTGGGATTATTGTCTAGACCCACATCACCAGTTTCTTGATCAAAATGTATTCCGTAATCAGAAAGCACATCCACAATTCATTTTCAGGTTTTTTCGTAAAGATCTCTGACCACACTGAAATGCCAAAAACAGTAGGAAAAAATATGCATCACAACCATCATCTGGTAAGGTGTGAAACACAGTACTTCTTATTCACTTAATTTAATAGTCAATGGTAACAATAAACACAATTTTAAAGGCTGTAGGGGACCCATAGGTGATGCCATAAAAAAACCCTCTGAAAAACCAGAGCAAAAAGAATTGGAAATAGCACTCTAATAATGTCCAGCAACACAGTGGGTGGCACTCACCTCAAACCTACTGTTTAAAAGACAGTACGAAAATGATTGGGGTGTGGGGCTGAATCTTATATTTCATTTTATAAAAATTAGGCAGTATTTATATTTTCTTTGGATCCTCCCCCTGACATTGAAAACAAATGCATTACCCTCCCCCAGTATCTCAAAACAATATATTTACAGTATGACAAACATAGCAAACTACTGAAAATACAGCCACTCTCTAATTTTGAATAAAGAGCTGCTAAATAAACGGTTTCATACCCACAGAATTTGTGAACCATGAACAGGTATCAACTCTGTCGCTTGAGTCAAGGACTTGAGCACCACCATAGTTTCAGCCCATGCTGAAAATATTGCAGCAAATATTTGTTGCCCAATTACAACAACTATCCTCAAAATAAATATTGAATATCAGATGATGTTGTAGCCTGATGTGTATGAGATCAGATGTCTGACTGCCCCTCATAATCAAACTAATAATATGATGCCAAGTCGCGTGGTCAGGTGTGTTGAAGATGTTTCCTCCAAACAGCTGTTCCAACAAATGCACCATTATATACCAAAACACACCTTAATATGACATGCGGAAGAGAGAGAGACAGCTGTGTGCAGCATGGACTCTTTTCTTTACACATGGTGACATAAGCAGTTGTTACTGAATGAGTGTAATAGGCACAGAAACCCAGCAATTTCTGTTGCCTCACTCTAGATTTAGAAATAAATATGAGTTAGATCAGATTATATTGTAGCCTGGTGGTAGCCTGGTAGCCTTTCAGTGTTTCAATTGATAGTCGGGCACAAATTCAAATTTGAATTTTCTGATTTGTGAGGAATACATTTTGATCAAGAAACTGATGATGTGGGTCTAGACAATAATCCCACTTTTCATTTGGCACTGTATTTTAAAACAGTATTGTGAGTCTTATTAGATATGATTGACTTATGAGTGACATTGACAGCTTAAAAAAATTAACCTGGGCGTTACTGGGAAAAAATGGTATTAGTAATCACTGGCCATGGCCATGTTTGAGACAATGGTGGAGAAAAGGCAATATCAATGAAATTTTTTCCCCCCACTTTGTCATAACACATGCTATTTCAGTGTTTCAATTGATTGTCAGGCACAAATTCAAATCAGCACAAATGACCCACAACCTCATATCAGCACTGAGATGACCATGATAAGAAAGAAAACCAAGATAAAAAAAGAACAACTGCACAATACTCAAGGAATTTATCCGTGAAGCAAGAGGCTGCTAGGCTATAAACTATAGGCTGATCTGGTCTTCAACCTTTATCACAACTGAACATTATTTGACATTTTGAAAAGTTCCAACTATTTGAAATCAACTCTTTTGTTTCCTTTCCACTAGTCTGATAAATGATATTTCATTGTGCGTTAGAAACGTAGTTAGTTTTTTATTGTTGTGCTGTGAAAGTGCCAGGCATGTGATGCTTGCTGGTAGGTATACTATAAGTACATTTATTGGACAAGGAAAATGTGTTAAAGAAAAACTGAAGTATCACATGGTCATAAGTATTCAGACCCTTTGCTCAGTATTGAGTAGAAGCACCCTTTTGAGCTAGTACAGCCACGAGTCTTCTTAGGAATGATGCAACAAGTTTTTCACACCTGGATTTGGGGATCCTCTGCCATTCCTCCTTGCAGATCCTTTCCAGTTCCGTCAGGTTGGATGGTGAACATTGGTGGACAGCCATTTTCAGTCTCTCCAGAGATGCTCAATTGGGTTTAGGTCAGGGCTCTGGCTGGGCCTGTCAAGAATGGTCACAGAGTTGTTCGGAAGCCACTCCTTTGTTATTTTAGCTGTGTGCTTAGGGTCATGGTCTTGTTGGAAGGTGAACCTTCGGCCCAATCTGAGGTCCTGAGCACTCTGGAAGAGGTTTTCTTCCAGGATATCTCTGTACTTGGCTGCATTCATCTTTCCTTCAATTGCAACCAGTTGTCCTGTCCCTGCAGCTGAAAAACACCCCCATAGCATGATGCTGCCACCACCATGTTTCACTGTTGGGATTGTATTGGGCAGGTGATGAGCAGTGCCTCGTTTTCTCCACACATACCGCTTAGAATTAATGCCAAAAAGTTCAATCTTGGTCTCATCAGACCAGAGGATCTTATTTCTCATAGTCTGGGAGTCCTTCATGTGTTTTTTTGGCAAACTCTATGCAGGCTTTGGGCACTGAGGAGAGGCTTCCGTCGGGCCACTCTGCCATAAAGCCCCGACTGGTGGAGGGCTGCAGTGATAGTTGACTTTCTGGAACTTTCTCCCATCTCCCTACTACATCTCTGGAGCTCAGCCACAGTGATCTTTGGGTTCTTCTTTACCTCTCTCACCAAGGCTCTTCTCCCACGATTGCTCAGTTTGGCTGGATGACCAGGTCTAGGAAGAGTTCTGGTCATCCCAAACTTCTTCCATTTAAGGATTATGGAGGCCACTGTGCTCTTAGGAACCTTGAGTGCTGAAATTCTTTTGTAACCTTGGCCAAATCCGTGCCTTGCCACAATTCTGTCTCTGTGCTCCTTGGGCAGTTCCTTCGACCTCATGATTCTCATTTGCTCTGACATGCACTGTGAGCTGTACGGTCTTATATAGACAGGTGTGTGCCTTTCCTAATCAAGTCCAATCAGTTTATTTAAACACAGCTGGACTCCAATGAAGGCGTAGAACCATCTCAAGGAGGAGGAAGAAATGGACAGCATGTGAGTTAAATATGAGTGTCACAGCAAAGGGTCTGAATACTTATGACCATGTGATATTTCAGTTTTTCTTTTTTAATAAATTTGCAAAAATTTCTACATTTCTGTTTTTTTCTGTCAAGATGGGGTGTACTGAGTGTACATTAATGAGAAACAAAATGAACTTTTTTGATTTAGCAAATGGCTGCAATGAAACAAAGAGTGAAAAATTTAAAGAGGTCTGAATACTTTCTGTGCCCACTGTAGAAGTACTAAGCAAAAAATATAATACACTATAATACAGGTCAGATAAATTAAGTACCAAGTGGGTATAAGTATAAAATTAAAATAAGTGTAAAGTACAAAGTGGATTTACCGGTTGATAAGTATGTACGGTATAATAATACAATGTAATAACACAAGTAGTAAGTAATAGTGCATGAACTGTCAAGTTAAGTGTAGGAGATTAACCAGATTATTAGACGGTGGATATTGCACAGTAGTAGTATGAAGTTGGAGTAGAAGTATGAATAAATATCAATAAATAGGGGATTTTAAACTGAAAAGAGTATATTGCACAGCAGTATTAACACAGAATATTACACAATTATGTCAAGTATTGCAGTGATGTTAATGCTCAATGTCCAGTTTAATGACTTAGGGTCATATAAGCAGACACATTATTTCTTGGTTGCAAATTTTTGGATAAATTCATCTCTAAAATTGAAAAATGGATTTGTGTTACAGTTCTGACTGAGGGCATTTCCTCCAGAAATCCATTCACCAAATTTGAATTTATTTATTTTTTAATCTAGCCAATCTATGTCCCCTGAACACATGGGGCTTGATCTGCCCCCGGCCACAGGCACCAGCTGTGGCTTTTGAGGGCCTTGAACATTGCGTAGGCTAATATTTTTGCCCCACCCCGGATTCCAAAAAGTAAAATTTAATATGAATTAAATCTAATGGTGTTGCCTGTGACATATTTAAACCAATTAGGCTACATGATTCTGAGTCACATAACCAGGCACCTTAACCAGGTGTGTTTAGGAGCAGCAGCCTGAGACTCATAGGGATTTCTTCTTCCAGCTGAGCCAAAGAGAGGGGCAAATATCAAAACACACGTTAATAATTAGTAAATGGTTAAAGTCACTGTTCAACAACAGACAGCGCTCTCATGCTGCACCACTCTGGTCTCTGATTTTATGCACAGCTGGCGTGTTTTTGCACGACCAAAGTATGTAAACGAAGCTCTCAGTGTCTTGGTTACAGTTTGGCTAACTGTTAAAGAACTGACGATAAAGTGTGTGAGTTCAGATCAGTTTGTGGACTGAAGGAAATGCGTGCAGAACTAATCAGTAACGTTCAAGCTAAACAGCCACATTCAACATATTTCTTACAACTACACTGATCAGAAAAAACATTGGCAATGTGTGATGCTGAACGTGCATCATATTAAACTTTATATGAAACATTTAACTTTACTGTATGTCAGTTTTCTGTTATGATGTAGGCTCAAGATTTACACCTCTACACACAAACTTTTTGAAAATTATTTTCTTTCATCATTATTATACTAATTAACTGATAAAAGTTCACCTTCACCAACATCATCTGCATCTGGCAGCAGATTTGTGGTGCTGTGTGTTCACATCATACTGCTCTGCACAACAACATAATTTCCGTGTCTTCATTTGTTGAACTGTTGTCATGCTTCAATGTGATTGGCTCAGCTGTGTCAGAGCTATAATACCACTGATGTGATGAGCTGAGAGTGAATTTATTACCACACCCTCCAATCTAATTTCATATATATTTTTGCACTTTGTGCTGCTGCACATACATGATCCAATATAGCAGGTGTAGTTACAGAAGCCCACACAATCCATGCACCAAAGGCACTTTGCACTTGTCATTGCGCTTGTGCAATTAAAATAGGGCCCTTTGTTTGTGTATTTTGACATGCATCACACCCTGCTTGTTTGTTGATAATAATAATACATTTTAATAATATCATGTAGCTATTTCCTGTTCTTGTTTTGTGTGTGTTCACAATTTGAGAGCAGATATTAGTGAAATTTCTTTTTATGTGTCTGATAAAACCTCAGACCAGATTTGTTCAGATTTGACCAAGATTTTAAAACACCTGGAATCTGACCTCAGCCGTGCATCTGAACCCCTTTTCCTGATGTTTTAGCTAGGCTACATGTTGCCTGGTAACACAAACCGCAGCCTTGTGGTTGGTATAGAACGTACACTTCATTAGGCATTATCCCTAACATAATATTCAACAAAATCCCCATCCATAATAGAAAATGTGTATTCACACTTTCACACTTAAGCTGAGCAGTGTCAAGCCCATAATCAGCCCTAGTCAATCACATCCAGGGCTGGGGTGTGAAAGAGGTGTAAGACCTTTCTCATCCAGTGCTAAAGGTTGGGACACCATGGATTCACATCGTGTACAAGGCTGAATCCTTACCACAGCAGCCCGGGTTTGAAATCCAGATTACGGCCCTTTGCTGCATGTCACCCCCTCTCTCCCACATTTCCTGTGTCTCTCTTCAGCTGTTCCTATCAGAAAAAGGAAAAAAACCCAAAAAATAATATAAAAAAAAAAGAAAGCACCATAAAATAAAAAAAGAATAACCAATGAAGCACTATGATACAAGTAAAAGTAACAGGTAAAAGTTAAGAGATAAAATAAATCACAATAAAACTAGTGTAAAAAGTTGCTAAAAATGTTATTTTATTGCAAACATGGGTTTGTTTTACTTAAAAAATATGGGACACTGTTAAGGAAATCTTTCGAAGAGTCAAGGAGTTCTTATTAAATCTGTGTTCACAAGTGTTTATACACCAGGTATGCTTGGGGTTTCACAGAACTTGTTTTTCACAAGTTCAGTGAACAGTGTTTTAAATCACAATTGGTGAGCAGACCCTTTTAAAGATCATATCTGTCTGCAATGAATTACAAAATGACCTTTTTCTAAAGCATGTTTTTAAATGCATTTCCTGCCCTGTAGGCAACCATTGGTCTCTGTTTATTTTCACATAAGCATAGACTACTCAGAAATGTGCCATCTTATGGAATTCCTTTCCGATTATATTTTTACCTACATGGAAAAACAATGTGGGTTGCATAAGGCAAAATATTGAATCATGTGTCAAAAGACACTATGGGGTTAAAGCTGGTATCCGTAATACTTTTTCAGTCAATAAATGTTTACGTATGAGTGGTGGAGTTATCATAAAACATACAAGCCGCAACTATGGGTTGACAGTGGCATTGTATTCACACTAGGTTTGTTTTTTTGAGTCTATACCTGAGTCTGACTGCCCTAGGATAGCTGCTGCTATCACACTGGTTAACTGTTTACCATCAGAACATTTGTGTAGTGTTTTCCTCATCAAAATGCAGATGCAAATGTTATTGCCATTGCTAGGAAACAATGTTGCCTGTTTGGCATATGTATATGAGCAGAGCAATGTGAGAACAACTTAATCCTAGGTCCAAATACATGTAAAGCAAGTACCCCTTTTTCACTACCTGCCTAGGTAAAAATATTGTGTGGCATCAAATTGGGTTTGAGTGTTATTCTTGGCTCTTTCATCAGTGAGGCATTTTATTAATCTTCCTCTTGTGGGAAC
The DNA here is from genome assembly GCF_020085105.1 of Siniperca chuatsi. NCBI lineage: Eukaryota > Metazoa > Chordata > Actinopteri > Centrarchiformes > Sinipercidae > Siniperca > Siniperca chuatsi. The sequence continues at coordinate 4,448,075 of NC_058056.1, read as the reverse complement.
ATAGATACCATTCGAATAATACATGAACCATACCATAGTTTACCATTGTATATGAAGCTGTTGAATTTGATTTTCATGCAACAAATTCACCAGCGTAAGTCCATCAGCATCTGATTTCATTAGTTGGAACAAGTTTTGCTTTGGCAGGTTCAGATAAAATGCAAGCTTTCACACAAACTGCACTTCCACTTCCAACTGCCGTCTTTGGAGCACACCTTCCACCACTGCACATGGTGACAGCATGCACAATGTTATGGATATCAGCTTTAAGCTTGTCTTTTGACTCTTTTATCATACTTGAATCCTGAATAAATTGCATTTCACATATAGTACATGACAAAATATTATTATACTATATGTTTTGTGTTTTTATTTTGTTCCTCTTCCCAACTGCTATTGGTTAAACTTGAGCTGTGTCCCAATTGCATGCTACACACAAATTGTGTAGGGGGGTTGCATAGTGAATTTACTTAGTGTTGAGTGTGGTGATATTGGTTACTATTTTGTCACAATGCAATGCATAACAGAAATAGAGGAGAATTGGTTGTAGCCTTACAAAGTTGCAGTTTGACTGATGTCTGTCTGCACACATGTTGTATCATGAGTATCACATGGTGTTTCCTGCCAGTACAAACTTAATGGATTGGGACACAGTGTCTGTCTCCTATTTTTCTAACATTGGTCAGTCTTACCTGCCACCAGTTTGCTGTGTTGTTTCTTTTCTACTTTCCCTAAATGCAACTTACTTTAAGCATGCATCAACATCCTGCAGTACAACTAAAACAAAACCAAAAAATAATTAAAATAACCCATTCTCAGCCAGTACCGTCTCGCTCTGATGTACACCCAGACTGCACGGCCGGTTCATGTTTAAAGACTAACATTAAAGATAGATTTGTCATCAAGAAACACATGAGAGAGGAGCCCGTCCTCCAGTCGAGTGCCTCTCTCAACAGTGTCTGTTTTCTGTGCATCTGGTTGTAGTGTGTGCAAAATTTTAAATGACTTTGTTCTTTCATATTAACATTTTTCATTTGACAGTTTTGACTGGTCATATTTTTTGTTTTTATCCAATTGATCACTGGCATTTTGGTTCTGATTATGGTTTTTGGCTTTTTAAGTATGTTTGGTTTGTTTTTTTGTCAATCCAATAATATTTAGATCACAGTGTGAAATATTTTTTGATATAATTTGACTTTTTTGGATTTGGAACTATTTCAGTGACTAACTTGTATGTCTTATTTCCTACAGTATGTTTTCCTGACTAATATTGAATTTAAAAAGTAAAAGTTTAAAACAACAACAGTTGCACAATCAACTTTTAAGTTCCAGATCCACTTCTCACATATCTTACATTTTTAAGATTTTTTAAAATCTATTTTGACAAAACAAATTCATCTTTATAATAATATAACATAATATTTTCTCTGTAAGACAAAAAACCAATGAATTGCATGGCTAAGAAGTTGCAGTTTAGGGCTTGTCAGACTTGTCAGTGGTAGAGTTCTTCTGTTCTTTTCTGTAGATGGGCATGTATATTGCTCATTGTTTGTATATCCCCATCCCTTCCTTACAGCCAAAAGCTCTAATGCCGCCCGACCGCTTCGTACTGCCTTTACATGGACATGGCAACTGACTTACACTGTCACCCTCATCACCCTCATTTCCTATGTAGTATGTTCATAGGTCCCACCCCTTCTTCACCTTCTCCCTTGTCTTTAGAGATATTAAAATATAAAGTCATCCATCCATTCTACACTATAAAACAAATGACGATTTAAGCAAAAACTGTAACATGAATAGATTTTAGATACTATTGAAGTCTGTTGCAATGAAAACAATGTAGATACACATTTTTTGTAAAAACAAATTATTTACCAGGAAAAAACAAAACATAAAAAACAGAATTATGGTGTTTATTTTTAATGTTTATGTGGTGTGGATGTATGTGTTGTTGCCTCCCTGTACCATCGTGTTTTAAGATAGAACACAATCTACAATGGATAAAAATGATCTTTAACGGTACCAAGCAGCTATCCAACATTGTTTCACAACTTTCCCTTTGTAAATTCTTTTCTTCATGCCTAAATCATGCGGGCAATTTGTTGATGTAAGTTGACAATATACAGTATGTATCACTCTCTTTGAATTGTTTTTTTAAAGATGCAGTTTGTAAAACGTGAGGAGTGGAACATCTCAAAATGTTTATCCTTGCGTATCTCACACTAAAAGCAAAGTGGCTAATGAACATGGTAGGTGTTACATGTAGCAATTTTAGCAGTTTCACACCACTGAATTGTTTGAAGTTATAGGAGACACCAATAATTTTAATAGGTAGATGTTAGTTGTGTTGGGGGACTTACCACCAATTCCTAACAGTTGTAAACTGTTGTCTAACAGGTGGAGAGAGTTTCCTAATATTGATTACTCCTCCTCACTGGGCTTCTGAAACTTTTAGGTTTTAGTGCATTAGTGCATTAAACTAATTCCTTTACTATTCAGTTTCTCATTCTACAAATTAGATTTTTGTTCCAAATAAACACAAAACAACTCACAAATGTGTGAACAAATTTGATTCAATGGGATCAAATCATATAGTACAATTATAGGATTTGTTCCAAGAAAACCTGACTGGTTGTTGTGAACACTTTCAACAACATAGGCTGACTCACTATTCAGCATTTAGTAGAACACAAAATGCTACATGTACTACCTTTAAGAAATATTGACTACATCAGAGATAATATGATCTTACAAACATCTGTTTGAAGCAGAACTTATCTAAAAGTTTGCAAACTGCATCTCCAATTAAGCTGTCGACATTGACAACTGAATGAGTCTTTAATAGTGTTTTATTGTTTGAAATTATAGAATAAAATGGCCTTTGTTCAGTTGTGTGCTTGTGAGTGTATATGTTGGTGTTTGTGATTATTTGTGAGTCACATAACAATTTGCTTTAATTGACATAGAATTTAGAATGTGCATCAAAGAGTCAGTATGCACATACTTGATGGCAGTGCATACTTTCCATGTCAATGGCACTTTGAATGTTCACTCTAATGATACCTGCTTGAGATCACATTTCCATGATAAGTAAATCAAACTTTTTTGCACTTCGCTCCTTAAAAATGAGTTCTTAGCATATATCAACCCTTGTCACCTGAAAGTCTAAAACTATTTGCATTTTATAATTTATTGTTCCACACTTAATACAGAATCGGCAAAGACTGAAGAGGTACAGATATAGCTTGTAAATGGGTAAATTACAGTGTTAGAAATGTGGTCATTTGAAGCCTTTTGTTGTTATTGAACTGCAGTGTTGGGTAAGTTACTAAGTCTAGCTCTGTCAAAGCCCATTCCAACAACTCTAAAGCAGCCACACCTCCAGAATCAGAATCAGAATCAGAAATACTTTATTGATCCCCGTAGGGAAACTCTCTGTTACAGCAGCTCGTCTTTACGTCAGTGCACACAGGAGAAAGTACTCCATATTACATCCTCTGTTTTTAACAAATACAGAAAAGACAATGACACTTCACTGTTTAACAAGCAGCCAGACTACAGTTTGGAAGTATTTACTGACCACCAGCAGTTAGCTACATTGACCACACATAGCAAGACTACTGTACAGTCAACAATTGCCAAACTGTTCAAGTAATGATTATACATGTTACAGCAATGTGTGTAAGGTGTTACACCTAAGTGTTCAATGGTTGCCAATTGTTGGTTGTTAGAAAGTACCAACAAATTGTAATATGAAGTATGAGCATGTACGTATTTAAATTGATTTGAAAGGGGACCTGGTCTGTTCTTCTGGTAAGCAAGAGGCTAACTACAAAATAAAGCTGTTGAACACAAATTGGAAGAAAGTATATGTCTTTTACTCAGGCTAGTATTTCACAAAGGGTGAGCATTCAGGTGACTTTGCTCTGCCATTGACATTGTATAAACTTAAAATCGAAGTTATAGTTAAACTACTCTTTCTTGGTCACAGAGCTGGTCTGCGGACAGAATCATTGTAACTTGTCGAATAAAGTAAATATGCAATAAATACCTTTTTTTATTCTTGTCAAGAAACAGTAAAGTGAAGCCCAGTGAAAAAGCAATAGAGGAGGAAGGTTTCTAATGCCATCAAAATTTGAATGACAGTATAATGAAACTAGCATGATCAGTGGTATCCTGTGACAAAACCTCTTTGCAATCCAATTACTGTAGTTATCTAGTCTGCTGACCATCCACTGTCTTGAACACATGAAATGCTACTGGGCCTCATTTATGAAATTTGCACAAATTTGATCCTGACTTGTCCATACAGTACATACAAATTAGCTAAGTAATATGTACAAATTAGTTGGTAGTGAACCCTAGGTCATGATATGCAAATGTTTCTGATTTCTATAAATGGTTTGCACATGTGTTATGGAAATTTTATTAAAATGATGACACATGGCAATCAGGACTGTTGAATTTATATAGAATTATTTGGGTGCTTAATTATTCGAATGATAAACTACCTGGAATGTGCATCCTGTTTAATATCAGTAGTGATTCACCAAAATGTTCACTTGAGAAAAAAGAAATCATTGATTTGCATCCAGTTCATTGATGGAGGGCTTTTCTCAGTTATTCAGTTTTTACAAACAGTTCCATCTTCACTATTCAAGGTGGCTACATAGCCAACTTGTCCCAAAACAAACTGATTGTTTGTATCCTCTCACTGAAATTTTACTTGTGATTGAAATCACTTTTACCTCCAGAACAGCTCTGTATCTGAGAAATGTTTGTAGAACTATAACTACAATTTTCTGTACTACCATGAAAAAGCAAGAGGTTTAAGATGTCATTTTTATTATGATAGCAATCTGTAGTTTGGATAATACCTTAATGTTACTGCATATTCTGTGAAATTAAAGTTTTCCTTCTTATCCAATAAAGGGGGGAAAGGAATAAAATAACAATAACTATAGTATCTTTTGACTGTAAGTACTGAATACACTTTCATTCATTTGTATTTAGCATATAAAGTTTATTTGTTTACATTTGAAGATTGTAATTTCCCTTAAAAGTCTCTTAATTTATATTGATAAAGAATGAAGTATGCCTAACTATACTGTGCACATTGCACAAAGCAACTTGATTTTTCTGGCTCGTCCTTGCGCACCTCTTAAGCCTTTTGAAATTTATATCAGAATTTATATCAGAAATCTTTAAAATTGCTTATATCTTAATTTAGCAGTCTTATATTGATATGCCAGGTGTATTTTCATCTATTTGGATTTAGTCGTTGCCTGTTTTGTTTTAATGTCAAGATGTATCTAACTGTATATTTCATAAAACCCCCATTCTGCCCTCTAACATGACTACCTTTCTGTCTCCAATCCCAGGAGCTGAGTTAGTCATCCCAGTACTTGAGGATCCATTAGTGCACCCCTCTGTAGCTCCTCGTACACCCTTCATTCCCACTCCCTCAACCCACCACCCACTCCTCACCATTATTGAGACCACCAAAGAGTCCCTGTCCAAGACCACTGAGGCGGGGGTACCTTGCTTGTTGGACCGAGGCAGCGATGATTGTGATGATGATGGCTTGGTGATATCGGGGTATGGCTCTGGGGAAGCGTTCAAGTCTAACCTACCCCCTACTGATGATGAAGATTTTTACACGACCTTCTCCTTGGTAACAGATAAGACCTTGTCCACGTCAGGCTTTGAAGGTGGCTACAAAGCTCATGCGCCCAAGACTTTTAGACCTAACAAACCTTCAATCTCCAGACGCGGTAGGACTACCACTACCGCCATACCACTAACCGCCGACCAGAGCCGCACCACCGCCACCTCTGCCTCCACCGCAACCCTCCACAATGCTCCGGCCAAACAGCCGGCTGGCAAAATGAATAACCGCGAGCTAAAACCCCAGCCCGACCTAGTGTTGCTCCCATTACCCACATCCTTTGAGGTAGACAGCACCAAGCTGAGGGGCCCATTAATAACCTCCCCAATGTTCCGTAATATACCCACAGCACTTCCCACAGAGCCGGGCGTCAGGCGAGTTCCAGGGCCCTCGGAAGTGGTCCGTGAATCTAGCAGCACCACCGGGATGGTCATCGGAATAGTGGCGGCCGCTGCCCTGTGCATCCTCATCCTTCTGTATGCCATGTATAAGTACAGGAACAGGGATGAAGGCTCCTACCAGGTGGATGAGAGCAGGAACTACATAACCAACTCAGCTGTGCAGAGCAATGGCGCTGTCATGAAAGACAAACAGCAGAGCTTGAAAGGCAGCAACAAGAAACAGAAAAATAAGGATAAGGAGTATTATGTGTGACTGTGAGACTTTTCTGAACACGAGACAGTGAAGGAAGCACTAAGAGAACATTTACTTATCAGTTTCCTTATGAGGAGCTATGACAAATGATGGTATAATGTGGAACTCGAATAATCTTATACTGTGCTGAGTAGTTGAACTGATGATATGTACTGTAATATAAAGCACACTTACTATTGTAAGCATAATGACAAGGCTAAATAGCAACATTAGAGACCTTACACTTCTATCTGGTCAGAGATGTTATCAGTATAGAAATATTTCACAGCTACATCATTCTCCTAAGTGACTTTTAGAGCTATGTGATCCCTGGCATTAAACAAAAAACCTTTTTTGTAAAATTGTTAATTACAAAAGGCTCATAATCTTATACATTTTCAGCATGTAAGCAACATGTAGTGCTTAACAAGAGGGGGTTAGGCACACCATCATTGTAAAACTAAAAAAGGACTTGTATCAGAATATAACACATTTTTATGGTTTATACATAATACATGTGTGGTGTCTAACTTATTTTTGCTTTAAACAAAAGAAAAAAAATGACAAAAAGAACAGCAAGAAAGAAAACAATTTCTGTGTATTAAATGATACCAAGTGAGCAAAATGCCATGGGCAGATCTCATAGAATCTGTTAGCTCTGGCATCTGATTCACCACAATTATTCTCATTGTCTGGCAGACAGTGACTCACTTTGTGGAAATAAGTGGCTGGTGCTCTTGATAAAAAGCAACTGATTGTAAAATGCATGCCATCCTAATTCTACCGTAAAGTACAGTACAGTAAAAGTCCAGTATACAGTGTTCAACTTGGACCATGTTCTCTTTGATGCCAAACAGTTCTTCATCATCAGATCAGAACTTAGCCCCTCTCCTCTTTTTGAACCCCTCAAAAATGTTAACCATGGAAAAACAAACAATCTCTTAAAGAAAAGGTCTATTATTGATGCACAGACAGTGGTGGTTTTATCTTTTTGCAAAACTGTATGTTGGTTCATTGCCTCGTTCTCTTTTTCTATGGAGGTGTCGGGAGGAAGACAAATGCAGTACTACAACACTGTTAACAAATGTGTATACAGAAATAAATCAAATGTTGAAAGTGTGAATCTGCTGTCACAGTCAACTGTGTCAAAAACAAGAAATTTGTTTACATATTTTATTACATGCTAGCTGTTGTACTATGTAGGTAGGATATTGTACATATACCATGAAAGTTGTAATTTTTAGTACCTCTATTGTACAGACTGAACATATCAGCGTATTTCATGACAAAATCTATTAACTGTTGATTTACATGGAGAAAAACTTTAATCAGAATGTGGAGAATCATATTGATATTTCATAAAGAATAAAAACGTATTGTTAGCCTAGAGATCTAACCAGAGATGTTTCTAAAGTTGCATGAATATTTAACTACTTGCAGTTGTCCAACAAATACAAGGTGCCCTTCCTTCTGTACCATGGCTTTCATGTTCTGGGTTACACTAGTGTTTCTTTTTGAAAGAGATAGTCAGAAAAATGACAAAGACAGAAAAACAAAGAGGCTATAATGGATGGGGGTTCATAGTTTAAAATAGCTAAAATGGTGTTCATTTAGTCACCCTAAGTCACCTCAAGTCATTGTCTTGGCACCTCTTTATCATTAGTTAACATCTTGACAATATTTTACTGTCCATTTTATGTTTCCATTATCTGCCATTGTTATTTAATGATGTGGAGGTGCAATCTTTTTCTTGCCTGAAATTCACATTTCTCTTATAATTGTTAGTTTTCATAACATTTTTTCATCAGTTTGATAACAAATAAAACTTTCTTTTTTTCTCTGAAATTATACTGTAGTCATTGGATAAATCCAAATGTGCAATTACTCATGGCAATACTATACCACTTTAATATTTGCCCTAATTCTCAGCATAGATCATTTATACTCACCAGGAAAGAGATAATGAGGCAGCTTTAAAGCCCCTGAAAACTTTCAAGGTTTTTCTCTATAACATCCAGTATTAATGACAAAATAAGCAACAATCAACATTCAGCTAACCTGCTTCATCAGGACTGTGTGGTTGTGGTTTGATCAGATTTCATTGACAATGCCCTGGCACAAGAGCAAACAACCCCACAACTGTACTCAGTTTTTGATTCAAATGTTGCTAAATTCTGATTGATGCATTTCCTAACAGAAACCAGAAAACTTTTCTCAATCAGCTTCTCACAATGAAGACAAACAGGTTTTAGGGGCCTTTAAAAGATGGGTTTGAATGCTGGTAAAAGTCAGTAGGTATTCCAGTGTTCACATTTTCTTCAGACTGAAAGATGAGGCAAGAAGCTCCACTGAGAATATCCTTCTTTAACTCATGGGAGAATGTAATGGGCATTGGCCAATCACAAAATAAAACTTCAAAGAACCAGCAACCCATTTATTTTCTGATACTCATCTAGATCCAGGTCACAGTGGCAACAAGAAAACCCTTTATGTCCACTGGAAGGGTCTGGCTCTACCACGCCTCAGTTGCATGAAACAGTCTGTTCTTTAGCAGCCACATTTCCCATTTAGAATTGTTTTGCTGACTTTTTTTTGTGTGTGTTTCAAGCATATTGACTGCACATTTGCAGCTCATTTATTATCAGTGTGGTAACAGATTACTGTGCACAAAAAAAAGAGCTCATAACTATAGATCCACCCCAATTTTTTTTCTTAAATTTTAAATGCATCTCACATCATGGAACTTTGATCAGGTGTAAACAGGTGGTTGTATATTCTTGTACAGTGAAAAAAGAGAATAGGTGGACCAACTTAACTGAATTCAAATCAACAGTTTGTATTAATCCAACTTAAATTTAAGGCAAGTCAACTTAAACTTTCAAATTTTTCCAACTTAATTATTTGCTTTAACCAAAAGTAGTAAAAGTACATTTTAAATGGCTTAAAGAAAAGTCATAGACATATTTGATGTATTTTAGACTTCATATATAAACGTATAAAAAACATAAACTTTACGGTCACCAACACAGCTTTTGGACCAGCACATACATTAAATGCATAAAAAGGTTTTATCATTTATGTCCTTTTTCTAAAACAAATATGAATAAAATGTATAACAGTTATTAGGACCACAAATATTATTTTGGTTAAAGGGAAACTTGGCCGATTTTCAATCTTATGTCTGTCAAAGTTAGGGATATAGTGTGAAAAATGCCTACAGTTGTTGCTGGTTCTCCGTGTCTCATTTTTCACATCTCTAACTTGGATAGATAGAGATAAAGCTGAAAATCTGCAAAGTTTACCTTTAAATATGGATTTAAACAAGTGCAATGTAGTACAACAAAGTATTAAGCAAATATGCGAAACAGTCTCAACACAGTTTTATCACACTAGTATGAAAAAGTGGCAACCTAAGTTGGGCGATGAGGCAAAATCTTTCCTATACAGAAACCCCTTTAGCCAGTGAATATTATGAGACTAAACAGTGTAATTGAACATTGAGGAGGAAAATAGAAAAAGGCACTTATTTTTGAGTTTTAAAAAAGCTAAAACAAATAAGTATGTTAGCCTTTTCCCACCTCAGCAGATTAATCGTCTATGAAAGGAAATTGTTGTAGGCCTAATTCCAGTAAATTTCAAGTCTCTTAATGTTTACTATATTACTACTAATACTCACTGAAACCAATGGCTTCCTGGAAGGAGGTAAAATGTGTTACATACAGCTCTAACTACTAACACAGCTTCTGCTCTACAGACCATGTGTTGTTTAACTGTTATTGGAACACATCAAATCTGAAATGCAACCTTTCCCAACCAATAGAAGGAAACATATTTGGAGAAAATAAAAACAAACTCCTGCTCCCACAAAAACCTGTTACAAAATCTACCACCAGAGTTTATGAAAGGATCTTGTTAGGGCTACACAATTATGTGTGAAAATAATATATAATCATAATTACTATAATTCACTGAATAATGCAATGCCAAAAGGGATTACTCTGTATGGATTGAATTGAATTGAGTTTGGTACAGGTTTGATTGGCCAGTCTGGTACAGGTCATGAAGTTAAATATTTATGTTGATATTTCAATGTTAAAAAGTAATTTAAGGATACTTGTGTGTTGATTTTCTGCTTGATGTTAATTTAGCCACAATGTGCCAGATTTTGGTTGGTGTGCCAATGTGTGTTATGTGCTGGACTATTTCTTGGCTGGGTGTCACCACTCACCACAACCAGCAAAGGGAGGTATATCAATCCAACCATCTAACTGTAAGCAAGAGAAGATTTCCCAAAACATCAAACTATTCCTTTAAACTTATACAATCAACTAAGCCAGGCAAATATTTATTACTTTACAAAAAAGTATTTGATCCAATATGTTGTTTATTGTTGCTAAGCATTACAGTACGTCCAATAGGGCCTTGATTACAATACCAACATATAATCAAGTCAACTTATAGATATTCCTTGATCAGGTCATCTGCATCTTCTCTCAGGAAGATGATAAGGGCTTTCAGGACACACTCCCTCTGAAGATGAATGTCCTCAGTCTAGGTCTAATCTTGATTAATTTTATTTTTCAAATCATTAAAGACAGACGTCCTTACTCCTACACTTACTTTTTTAAAAACAGACAGGCATTTATGATGCCAGTTTCATAAAAAAAAAAAAAGAAAAATGGATGTGAACTCAGTGGTGTAGCTTTTGAGTAGCTGAAAACGTGCCCTGCATATGAAAAATAGTCAGTACTGGTCTGCCCATGTTAATGTATCTATAAAGGATACAGATAAACTGTGACAGACCTCTTAGCTAAACTTAATTAGGATCACCTTTGATGATATTGCTTTACCTCGCCCAAGGTGTCCATGATGTCAGGAGTCTTTTGGCGTGTTGCTCCTCCTTTGGCACGGATAACTGTGATCAGCTGACTTGAGTACATGTCTAACTGGGCCATGAACTTCTCCTCAAGAGGAACAGCCATGAGCGTTTGGATCTCTGCATTGATCTAAAGAAAACAAATAACAGTAGATATGGTATCCCGAATGAAAGGAAATGCTACTGATACCTCAGCCTGTATACAATCTCAGTTTTAACAAAGTAACCTCTGAAGCATGCTTTTACAATGTACAAAATGTCAATACATCAAAAACTATAACAAATATGGAAACTGAAAACACTAAGCACAGTGTCACTTAATTTCAACCACACCAAATTATGACCAATTCATAAAAACTCACTGTAACAAAACCAAGATAGAGTGATCAAACCAGACTTTGATCACTCCTCTGCAATTACCTCTTTCTTTTGGAACAGTGCAGGCCATCTGTCCTTGAAGTCTTTAATGCTGGGTTCTTGGTTTACCACGGTCTGTGGATTATCTTGATTATCTAGATGGATAAATAGCACTACAGGTAAGGGAAAAAATATGTATTTTGATTTTGTGGTGATCTGTCCCTTTAAGATAAAATCACACCTTCAAAATACCTGTGTCTGAGTCTCCACACTTACATTTTCCATCTGGGTGTTTCCCAATCACGTCAGTGCACACAGGAATAGACGTTCTAAGCAAATCAAAATATAATACACTATAATACAGTTAAGATAAATTAAGTACAAAGTGGTCATTTTAAGTATAAAATTAAAACAAGAATTAAAATAAGTGTGAAGTACAAAGTGGATTTACCAGTTGATAAGTATGTACAGTATAATAATACAATGTAAATATAAGTAATAAATAATAGTGCATGTACTGTCAAGTTAAGTGTAGCTTATTAAGATTATTATGAGACGGTGGATATTGCACAGCAGTAATAGAGGTATGAATAAATATCAATAAATTTAACTGAAAACAGAGTTTATTGCACCAGAGTATTAAGCAGAGAATATTGCACAATGATTTCAAGTATTACAGTGATGTTAATGATCCAATGTCCAGTTTAATGATTTAGGGTCATATAGACTGACAATTAGAGGGAGGAGTTAAAGAGTTTGATGGCCACAGGTAGGAATGATTTCCTGTGGCGCTCTGTGGTGCATTTTGGGGGGATGAGTCTTTCACTGAAGGTACTCCTTTGTTTGACCAGCACGTCATGGAGTGGGTGGAGACACTGTCCAAGATGGCATGTAGTTTGGCCAGCATTCTCCTCTCTGACACCACTGGCCACCACAGACTAATAAAACATCCTCAGCATTGTCCGGCTGTTGAAGGACCTCAGCCTCCTCAGAAAATAGAGGCCGCTCTGGCCCTTCCTGTAAACAGCTTGAGTGTTCTTAGCCCAGTCCAGTTTATTGTCCATATGCAGGCCAAGGTACTTGTAATTCTGAACAATGTCCACACTGACCCCCTGGATGGAAACCGGGGTCACTGGTGCCTTGGCCCTTCGTAGGTCTACAACCAGTTCTTTAGACTTTGTCGCATTGAGCTGCAGATGGTTCTGCACCACAGCCCTGTAACTCAGTCTCATCACCACTGCTGATACATCCCACCACAGTAGAGTCATCAGAAAACTTCTGAAGGTGGCAGGACTCTGTGGTCCCAGCCGGGGCTGGTAGGCGAACTGAAGGGGGTCCAGGAGGGGTCTGACCATGGGCCACAGCTGTTCCAGCACCAGTCTCTCCAGGGTCTTCATTATGTGGGAGGTCAGTGCCACCGGTTTGTAGTCCTTGGAGCCACTGGGACGCGGCGTCTTCGGCACAAGATTGAGGCAAGATGTCTTCCACAGAACAGGGACCCTTTGAAGACTCAGGCTCAGGTTGAAGACATGCTGAAGGACTCCACATTGCTGGGGGGCACAGGCTTTTAGAACCCCGGGGCAAACGCCATTGGGGCCTGCAGCCTTGTTTGAGTGGAGTTTATCAGCTGTCCTCTCACCTGGCCAGGAGTCAGGCACACAGCACAGGTTACAGGCAGGGGAGGGGGGGAGTCGTCAGCCTGGAGAGGGCCATTAGCCTGAGAGCCAGTTCAGGGGGGAGTAGGACTCTACCAGGAAGCTAGAGGAGGGGTGAGCAATGAGTCTGAGGGCCGACAGCAGCAAAGTTAGAGGGGGGATGAGCAGGAGCCGGTGTGTCGAATCTGTTAAAGAACAGATTAAGTTCAATGGTCCTGTCCAAGCTGCCTTCAACTCCTCTGCTGCCAGTCGGTCTGAAGCCAGTGATGCTCTACATCCCGCTCCAGACCTCTCTCATGTTGTTCTGCTGGAGTGGAAACTCCATTTTCCTCCTGTACTTCTCCTATGCATCCTTAACGTTAGCAAACAGCAGGTCCAGTGTCCTCTCCTTTCTAGAAGGACAAGTCACATACTGGGTGAAATTAGTCAGTGTTGTTGAAACACTGACATGGTTGAAGTCACCCAAGATTAATATGAGTGCACTCGGGTGTTGAGTCTGGAGTGCTATGGTGGTGTGAATGGCGTTGCATGCTGATGCCAGGTTAGCAGAGGGGGGGGGGATGTAAACAGCCACAACAATGGCATGTGAGAATTCACGTGGCAGATAACATGGCCAGAGTCCCACAGCTAACAGTCTAGGCTACAGATACTCTGCTTCATAGTAACGTAACCAGGGTTACACCATCTGTTGTTGACCAGAACAGCAGCCTGCCACCTTTCCGCTTACCGCTCCCAGTGTGATCCCTGTCAGCCCGAACAGTCTGAAAGCCGTTGATGGAAATGTTATGATCCGGGATATGCTGGTGTAGCCATGTCTCTGAGAAGCACATCAAACTACACTCACGGAACTTCATCTGACTCCGGGATAACGCCGTTAGCTCGTCCATTGTATTCACCAGTCATCTCACATTGCCCATGATGAGAGAAGGCAGACATGGCCGCTTGGCTTCAGCGCGATCAACTGTTCCCTAGTGTAAACAATGCGGCCAAACAGCTGTTCTGCAGCAGTGCACGGACCAAGTAGCGGGAGAAGAAGTTTCACGGCAAAAAAGAGTACCAAAACACTTTCTACTCTCATTTTTGCAAAAAGCGTAGTTTAAATTATACTTACACACAAGTTACTCAAGTTTTGAAGAAAAAGGAAAGCTAAAAGTTGGAAAAAGTAAGACGATGAGATGGAGCTACTGCAAAAGGTAGCATGCACGTTGGCGCATGCGCACTTATGTCCCTAGGAAGAGTCTTAACTCGATGGACGAGAAAGACTGTGTGTGAAAGTGTTTGTTGAACACTTTCTGGATCCTGATCGTTTACTCCCCATAACAATCCCGTACCTGCAGAAGGAAGAGACACAGACTGACCGTTCCCTTCATGGAGCGGAGATCCCCTCTCCTTATCGACGTCGGCCGCTGTTTTCCTTTGCTACCCTGAAAGGAACAGTTTCGCCAGTGGACCCAGCTCGTCAGCGAGCCTGAGAGAAACTCCGGACAACTCCAAACAAACTGACGCATCCATCAGTCGCTAACCAAGAGCGATTTCAATTAATTTTATAATTGTGTGTTATTGTACTTAAGTTTCGTTGTGAATTCTGTTTGCTTTTGGAAAAGTGTCGGGGCCGCTGCGTTTGAATTGTTGTGTGTTTTTCTTTGTATTAAACACGTTCCATTTTATATCAGTACCATGCCATTTTAACTGTTAGCTGACACTGTGGGTCGGCCTGCCATTAGGTTTTGTGCGTGACGACCACCCACGTGGCACCACCTTCCTTAATCTATATTAATAATTTTGATAATATTAGTCATTTTGTTAATATTCATAAATATCTTTGATATTTCTAATAACCAAACCTGCTCTACCTGAATCTCAACAATATCATCCGCAGACAAATGCTGAACAACCATTCGGGCATATGTTGGGGACAAATTCATTCTGCACTGCACCTCATGAGAGTACAGGTCTTAGTCCCTCTATGATGTTGAACAAACGAGAGTTGGAGCCTCCACTTGACCTTGTCACCCAGCCCACAGAGACGGAGCGGATGACCCCCTACCCGGAAAACCTGAGAGTCTCGCTTCAAGAAGCACATGATCGGTCATCAAGTCTCCTACAGGACTGGAGACCTAGTCAGAGTGAAGTCCCACCGGTCGGACAGGTCGGACACACTGACTAACTTCCCAGGCAAGCTGGCCCCACTGTACAATGGGCCGTACCGCATCTCCACAGTCTCAAAGTCGACACTGGGGAAGGTGCTGGAGTTTTTCAGGTGGCGAACCTACAGCCATTCCATACATGGGCCTCAGCTTCACCCAACAACCGCAAAGAACATGTGACCTGATTTACTGGAGGGCAACTTGTCTTCCGATTGGGAGTGTCCAGAATCAAATGTTTCAAGTGTCATCGACGCGGAAACTGCAGATGTCTCCATGTATGTGCCTGATGACAATAATGTCTGTGTCACTGACTCTGACCCCATTAACCTTGCTCAGAACTCTGTACAAGAGACTGGTGATGACTGCTGGCACTGAAAGCAATGACTCCCCTCTGACCAACTCTAAGACAGGAAGACAGGAAGTAAAACCACAAAACACACAAGGAGAGGGACACACTCAATAAAACAGGAAATGAAAAACCCTCAAACTATAACACTTGTTCACATGTCAATAGAAAACCTAGATTATTGCATGACCGTGGTTTTAAGTTCTCTATGCAGCCCACCAGAGTGGTGGTAATAGGGTTATGCTGTTCAAAACAAAGTTATTTTCAGTGAAACAGAGTGAGCGCAAATGTTGTTTTTTATGCTTCACCTGTCTGTAAAAGTTATAACTTTTTGTCATTCGGACAGAGGTGTCTTTAATGTGAATGTGTTATGCAGCTTCATTGTACTCTTTTAGAAGTAAAAAAACAAACAAAAATAAATATAAGGGGATTTCATACTGTACTGCCTAAGTTTATATTTTGTTTCTTTTTTTCTTGAATGTCATTGAGGACTTTCACAATGCATAGTACTGCCATGTATGTCAGTTGCATACATATACAGTACAGCGAAGTATATCACCCTGTTGGGCTCTGTAATGGCAAGAACAAACGGACTCTCTGATGTAACATATAAATATGACTCTTTGTGTATCAGGCACATAACTGTTTGGTGTCAATACTGATCTGTGTATGATTGTTCGGTATACTGATTCTCGCTACCGTTAGGGGTGTGCGTGACAGGAAAGGTCAGGGACCGCTGTATGAATCATTGCAGTATTTTGGCCAAAATTTTCACTGTCAGACAGGGGTATTTCTTACAGACCGGTTCATTCTACAATTCTTTTCTACACACTCTTGCCTCATTAGGTTCCCTCATGGGTTGTTTAAAGATTCGTAGTTTGGAACTCATCTTTAAAAAGGGGGGAGTGTGTGAGTACAAAGTGTTTAAACAGTGATACGTGTGAAAATATTGATGTGTGTGAATGTATTAACAGATGCATGAAAGAGTGAATGTGTGAAAAAAATGATTAAATTAAATAAATAAATAAAAACTGAGTAAGTACCTGCTCCCAGTTACACTCCTGCTCTCAATTAGCCCCAATCACAGCCAGTATATAAGCACATCACTCTTCTCATTCAGTGTCCGACCTCATTCACGTTTAGGACTCTGCTTGCCTTATAACACAGGATCTCTTTGTGATAGTTTCCAGTGTTTCTCCGGTTTCCTGTCGCCTCCCGACTCCAGAGGGTCCCAGCCTTCGCCGTCGCCTCCCGTCTCCAGAGGCTCCCAGCCTTCGCCATCGCCCCTCGTCTCTAGAGGGTCCCAGCCTTCGCTGTCTGCCCCCCCGAGGAGACCGTCTCCACCCGGGTCCAAGCTCCAGGCCGTCCGCCGAAGTTCCCCCGCTCCACACCTGCTCAGACTCTGACCAGCTCCCCGGATCGGCTTGCTCCCTATGGTGGACAGGCCACTACGTCGGGGAGGGGGTTTGGCCCTCGGGAGATGGCCTGGAGGGGGTACTGTCACAGCCTATCATGGCCTCACCAACCTGTAATCACCCACACCTGCTCCCAGTTACTCCTGCTTTCAATTAGCCCCAATCACAGCCAGTATATAAGCACATCACTCTTCTCATTCAGTGTCCGACCTCATTCACGTTTAGGACTCTGCTTGCCTTATAACACAGGATCTCTTTGTGATAGTTTCCAGTGTTTCTCCGGTTTCCTGTCGCCTCCCGACTCCAGAGGGTCCCAGCCTTCGCCGTCGCCTCCCGTCTCCAGAGGCTCCCAGCCTTCGCCATCGCCCCTCGTCTCTAGAGGGTCCCAGCCTTCGCTGTCTGCCCCCCCGAGGAGACCGTCTCCACCCGGGTCCAAGCTCCAGGCCGTCCGCCGAAGTTCCCCCGCTCCA
Organism: Siniperca chuatsi; assembly: GCF_020085105.1. Classification (NCBI taxonomy): domain Eukaryota; kingdom Metazoa; phylum Chordata; class Actinopteri; order Centrarchiformes; family Sinipercidae; genus Siniperca; species Siniperca chuatsi. The sequence continues at coordinate 4,430,505 of NC_058056.1, read as the reverse complement.
CACCTGCTCAGACTCTGACCAGCTCCCCGGATCGGCTTGCTCCCTATGGTGGACAGGCCACTACGTCGGGGGAGGGGGTTTTCGGCCCTCGGGAGATGGCCTGGAGGGGGGGTACTGTCACAGCCTATCATGGCCTCACCAACCTGTAATCACCCACACCTGCTCCCAGTTACTCCTGCTTTCAATTAGCCCCAATCACAGCCAGTATATAAGCACACCACTCACCTCATTCTGTGTCCGACCTCGTTTGCATCTAGGACTCTGCTTGCCCTATAACACAAGTTCTCTTTGTGATAGTTTCCAGTGCTCCCCCCCCGTTTCCAGTGTGTCTCCGGTTTCCTGTGTCCTCCGTGGCTTCTCCAGTCCTCCGTGGCTTCACCAGTGGTTCCCCAGTCTCGGCTTACCTCCAGTGACTTCCCTACACCCACTTCCCCTATCCTAACCCTCTCCACTCCTGGCTGTCACAAAATAAAGTCATTCCTGTCACCCTTGGTGTCCCCACCTGTCTGTAAACCGTAACAGTGAGTCTGTAAACTATCTAACTGTCTTTCCCCTAGCAGCCAGCTTCAAGGTCTGTTTTTTTTTTTTCTCTTGTCTTAACAGTGGCAGAAGCATGCCTAAGAATCCAGCCAAAATATTAATAAGCACAAAGAGACCATTTAAAACATCAAATGAAGTTATTGTAGTTGGGGGATCTGGGTTAAGAAATAAATATGGGTTCTAACAATAGCAAAACTTCAGAGAATGAAAAATCAAATCTGTTATCACCCACGCTAAAATCCCCTGATATAGACTACATAATTACCAATTATGGTAAGCACAGCATTGACCAGCTGGACATCTTGGTAAAATCATATGGGTTTTCTTCAACTGCCAGCTTCTGCCAGATAGAGATATTAAGAGACAAATTAGAAAAGAAAGAACAAGGCACTCCAAAGAAAAGAAATAAGCAGTTGACTGACCAGCAGTCAGCCTCAACGAGCAGCAGCAGCAGCTACAGCAGCAGTAGATGCACAGCATCAGCCACAAACTGTGGCCGCAATATACTCAGATGAGGCAACGGAAGGACAAGGATCATTCATTCCTGCATTTCCAACACACAAAGAGGACTACAAATGACATTGGGGTGGCCCAATCACCCCCAATCGCCTTTCCAGCCTTCATCACACTTGAACTCCCCTGGTGGAAAGGTACACCACACCATTGCCATGCAGTGAAGAAATTGAGAAACACTTTAAAGATTAATTCTTGTTATTTAAACGATGCCTGATCAATACTATCAGAAGAGATATGATGATAAGATTAGGAATTATCCTGATTTCCACTCCCGAAGGCATCGTTGTAGCCAGAATTTCTGACACTGCATCACAGTATGTGAAACACAGTAGCAGGGAGCTAACGTACGCTTATCAATGGAAGCTGCCTCACACAGCTGCTGGCTCTGTAAATAACACTCTGATCACCGAGGTCAAAGCTCTCTTTCCAGACAACTATACACAAATAAACGTCAAGGAACCACAAGAGTTACACTGCACATCATATGTACATCTTGAGGTTGATAAACATTTCAAGGACACATGGTTCAGGCAAGACAAAGAGAGAAACACATTAAAGCTGACCTGGTTGTGCTGGAATGATAAAAGATTCACTGTCTCAGTAGCTTTCAATGATCCACAAGCTTTGTTTCAAGTCCCTAACACATATCATTATGTCCCCCTAGTCAAAGCAAAGCAGGATACATGGGACTGCTTGGGCCCTTGGACCAGACGTTGTGAGGAAGCTGCTGGTTGGGTAAAGAGATCAGACTCAGGTGTGGATTTTCACAACTTCAGGAATTCCGGAAGAGATTTTCAGCTATAGCAACAGGGGTAAGAAGCATTGAGTTCAGAATTCAGAGTTTTTAATGGCCAGTTTGGTAACATCAGATGATGAAATAATTCATGACAAAAACATTTTTGTGACAGACGTCTCAGAAATTCCTGAGTTAAATCAGGTACCATCCTGCTTGTGAGCACAACACAAGTATGATGTAGGATTAATCAAAGATGCTGAGCCTGTAGTAATCACACCAAAATCTTCATACAGGCCATGGCAGAACCAATATCATTTGAAGAAGGAAGCTGTTGAAGGTTTTAAACCAGTATTTGATTCTCTTTTGAAAGCAGGAATGATTATTCCATGTGCAAAATCTCCAGTCCGGACACCTATTTTCCCCGTATGAAAACTCTGGGATGCCGGAGAGCCACAACACTGGAGGTTCGTGCAAGACTAAATGCAGCAGTACGTGCACGAGCACCCAATGTTCCCAACTCACACACAATACTCTCCCAGGTACCACCAGGGAGTAAGTGGTTTTCAGTTGTTGACCTGGCTAATGCTTTTTTCAGTGGATCCTGACAGCCAGTATTGGTTTATGTTCTCGTCTCGTACTCGTCCAAGGGTATTCGGAGAGTCCTGGAATTTTTAACGATGCGTTAAAAAACAATTTGGAAACGTTAAAATTGACAGAAGGAAATGCGCTCCTACAATATGTAGATGACCTTATGATGGGTTCAAAAACAAGAGAAGCTTGTGTAAAAGACACACTAGCTCTGCTCAATCACCTTGCAGAAAATGGCCACAAAGCTAGCTTATCCAAGCTGCAGTTTGTGTCTGAAAAGGTCACATTCCTGGGTCATGTGATCTCAGCTGAGGGGAAGTCCCTATCACCCAAAAGAACCCAGGCAATTTACCTTATCCCAAAGCCAGAGACAAAGAAACAGGTAATGGCCCTCCTAGGAACGATGTCATACCGTAGACAATGGGTTGCAAATTATGCATAGATTGAAGGCCTTCTTGCAGATATTGTACATGGGAAAGGTCATAAAAGCGAAAGACAAAGTCCACTGGACAGATAGATCACCTGGCCGTAGATCTTGAGAACTTGGCGGACCTGGTGGAGGTAGGATTTTCCACTCTCACTCCTACCATGCAGGGGATCAAAAACGTGGCCCTGCAGAACAGGATGGCTTTGGACTTTATGCTGGCTAGTCAAGGAGGAGTTTGTCATATTATTGGGACTGATTGTTTCACCTATGTTCCAGATATCACAGTCAATATGACACATGTTGTTTCCCACCTGAACAATCTACTGCACAAGGAGAAAGGCCTAGACTCCCAGAGTGTGGGAGGATGGGACATGTGGTCATGGGAGGATGGAAGAATATGTTGATGAAAATGTTGGCACCCGTGCTCCTACTTATTGTGCTCTTCCTCCATTTGATCTGCTGTGTAATTCCCTGTTTCAGATCTATGATTTCTACCACAATTAAATCATCTATGGATCAGTATGTGAATATGCCAATAGAAACATCCAGTTCTATTGGATGGATTCTACCGTTTGACAATGATATGATTTGAGGAGAATAAAATTGCATATAATCACACTGGATTTTGAAGTATGATGCGAATTTAGAATAAAATGCTTATGAAATCATATATTACTGCTAGAGCGATTTACCTAATGGTTACAGTTCTGTTGATTGACTTAGTTCTTTGGTTTAGTCACTCATTAAATTTTTGAGTTCATTTCTATTTGCGTCCAGTTATAATGATATAATGACTGCTAATGACAGGCTAGTGAATTGAAGTTTGCTTGATAAGCTAATGATAAGGACATGTGGGGTTTGAGATTTTCCCCACTTGTTTGATTGTTTGATTTTTCCTTTGCTACCTTAAAGAGAGCGAGAGAGCAGGATGGAGCAGCAGGTCCAAAGCGGAGCCGGTGGAGGTGGAGATGGTGTTGATATGGATGTTAAAATTAAGGTAAATGCAGCCAAATGCATACTTAAATGTCTTAATAAAGGAAAGAAAAGTTTAGTCGCAGCCTGTAAGGATTTTACAGTTCATTGATGTTCAAGTTCAAATTCAAGTTTGATGAACACAAACCAAAACTCTCCGTCCACTATTTGTTTGCATTACAGTAATCCGATTTTTATTAAAAACAGTAATAGCTTAAATTTTTCCAATAATTTTTTTTTAGTTATATACAAGTCTATATTTAATGCACATTTATTGGTTACAGGAGTGTAATGCTAAATCAGTGGAGTACTATTTTAAGGCTTTCCACTCTGGAAAGCAGAAAAATACATGGGTTTTTTGTGTGAACAACAAAGTCAAGTCAACAAAAAATTTACCAAATTTGCTTAAAATGAGAGAATAAAAAGCTCTTGATAGTGGCAGTCCAACGACAGAGCATGTTGAAGGGCAAGGGTATGCTCGATTTGCATTCTAGTGCGCACAGCACTTACATCTTTTTCAACAGCTGAAAAAATATGTAGAATTTGGAGATAGAAACAATATTTGGCCCGTTTTCTTTTGAGAGTGGATTGCTGTAGTAAAGCATAGGTAGTATAAAAATAAAAAATTGAAAAGCTATGTAAACATTTGCTGTAACTCTACTTCAAATCATGTTTAGTTTCCTTGATAGACATGATAATGTTGCATTTGCAGGAGCTCTCTGTTTTATACAGAGAGCCCCACCCCCACACGAACACCTTTTCTTTCTGACATCCAAGATTCCTTTGGGAAATAAAGACAACATAGAAAGCAGTTTTAGAAGCAAACATTCTCCTTTATTTTCCACATTATTTCTCTCCTTTGACATATTAGAAAAATAAAACATTGCACTAAGCAGTAATGAAAAAGTGGGAAAAGTGCAGAAGATGAAATGAAAACAGGGTTGTCTATATTAGTTACTGAGACATAAGTAGTTTTAGCAGATTGACAATGAAAAGAGATGCAATGGCTCTGTGTCATGTTGACCAGGTGCAGTTCACTATCCAACCAGAGACCGAGTCAAGGACTCTTTCGTCAAGGGTTTTCATTTGCACACCTTTGTCACTGTGACCAGAACAAACCATCTATATGTCCTATGGAGTTTAAATGTCATCACTTCAGCATGATGACTGACAAATCCTCTTGACAACTTCTATACCCATCTCAACCACACATACCACACAAACTTACTGACTTTCAAGAGTTTCTGACCGTAACACGTTGAGAATATTATAATATTATTATAATAATATAATATAATAATATAATAATAATATTATAATATTTAAGAATATTTAAGGTTCCATGTCATCAAAGTCCTAAGATTTGAATCTAAGCTGACATTTACATTAATATGTTTAGTTTTAAGACATAAAACACATTTGAAAGTGAAAATCATCTATATTGAACCCCATTCATAAAACATCACAAGCAGAGGTCTTCACAGGTCCAGTCAGTTCCTAGTAAGCTAGACCTGACCCGGGAACCAAGTCTGGCCAGGTCAAAATTATGTTCAAGTAATTGGATCTAGGTAGGGTCCTGATCTGTGTATTTCTAAGGCAAGTGCGGACAGTGAACTGCAAGAAAAAAGGAGGCATTCTTTGCTCATGTGACAAAAGTTTTTTTTTGTATTTTGGTTATTTTAATCCTTGAACCTTAAAGAACAACTTATTTTTGAAATTCACTTTCTACAGCATAACTTTACATTGATTCTCATTGACATGTATTGCTGCTCATCAATTAGTATTGGTGTTCTCTCTTCATGTGAGCCTGTCAAACCCCTTTTGGCTCAGATATAATTATCCTCAAGTCACTTTTGGACCAGGTATCTTTTTTGGAAAATTTGTGAATGCATGTTGGGTGTGGCATGTCCCTGTTTTGGATCGGGTCCAACATTTTGGGACAATGAGGGCAAGCAGCTGACAGTGCTGATAATCGGTTGTGCACGGAAATAGAGCTTCGGTTGACTGAAAGGGCTGTTAGGCCACTTAGGTTAAAAAAAACATAAATGCTTTGTAAATGCCTCATAGAAAATGTACTTCTCCTGTTGTGAGACTAGTGAATCCTGTAAATGTATGTACAATAGAAATATTCTTTATACCAAATGCATCACACATTTATTACTATCTGGCAATGCTCTTGACCACATTGCCAATATCATTCTGCAGCTCCATTAGGAAAGCTGTTATCTCATTTGAAATTCATATATCATTGATCTTTACTAAATGTTGATCACCCTGCTCTATAATTTCTTCTTTCACATTATTGAGAAACTGTGTGTAAAGTAATACATCTGCTAAGTTTAGGCTAAGTATTGTAAATGCAATAAGAGAAAGATTTTAGCATAGACTGTGATATTGCTCAACCCTGTCCAGTAGAAATTAAGTGTATCTACTACTTATTTGCAACAGCGATATGTTTTGAAAGAAACATAATAGTGATCTCATTTCAAGCAAAAGGACTTTTTCCAGTCCTGAGTAGTGTCTGCAGGTATTCCTTTCAGGCTGCATACAGCCCAAAAAACTTCCACCAACAAGCCAGGGCAGTCTGTATGTAGTCTGAGAAGCAAGATCCAGGGCAAAAAAAAGTCTGCAAAGCACTCGCTGCATCACCCACTGGTGCTCCTTAAGCATATTGCTTTGATTGCATGTTAATAACTGAAGGTGACTCAGATGAAAATATCAACATCTTTATCAACTCCTCTGTTCTCTCATCTGTCTCTATGGTGACGGTGAGAGGACAATGTTTAAAGAGATTTTAATACGAAAATCAACCTGAAGCAATAAAACTGAGGGGGACAGAAATAGGATTTTGAAAAGTGAGTGGGACATGCCCCCCCACCCAAAAAAAAACAAACAAAACAAACAAAATTTGTCCCTGACCACCTCCTTACGACTTCTATGCAGTACCAGACCGTAGAACTTCCTGGGGCGTTTTATATGTTGCCAGAAGACAATCCAGGCAGCAAAGGTGTTTCCTTCTAAACATATTTAGCAAAACAATTTAGTAATATATGAATTTAATGTCTAGGAGATAGGGTTGTGGTACTTCAATCATTACATGCAAAGTAAAAGGATGCCCTTAAGTTTCTCCTCACTGTTTGGGACTAAATGTGCAATTTTGGTTAAATGTCATGAACTGTAATGTAGGCATATAGTGCCTATAAAAAGTATTTTGGAGGTTTTTATGTTTTATTGTTTTTCAACACTGAATCAAAGTAGAATTGATGAGGCTTTTTTGACAATGACCCTTTAGTGTCAAAGTGAAAACACATCTCTACAAAACGGTCTAAATTAATTACAAGTGAATATTACAAAATAAATGTTTGCCTAATTATTCACCCCCTTTAATAGGACATACCTAAATCATCATCGGTGCAGCCAATTGGTTTTAGAAGTCACATAATTAGTAAAATGGAGATCACTTGTGTGTAGTCAAGAGCTTTCAATTAGTCAGTATCGTGGCAAAACATACACCATTAGGACAAAGGAACACTCCAAACAACTCAAACAAGCACAAGATAGAAGAAAAAAGGCACTGAACATCCGTTGTAAATGGACAGTGTTAAAATTACACTGTGGCTTTTGGGGGCCAGAGTGCAATTGTTTTTGTTTGTATGTAGCATAGCCTACATACAAACAAAAACAACAACATATAGCTGATAGGCCTATATGGCTGTAATACAACATTTAATTGAAGTTTTAAAGTAAGCTTATTCCATGTTCAGATCAGGAGGCGATACATCTGTCATAAAACAAACCATGGGGGGGAGGGAGAAAGAGAGAGAGGGAGAGAGACTTTATTAGGCTATTGCCTCTAAGACCATACATTACAATGAGAAATAAAGAAATGTCTGGACAGAGGGGGTACTCAGGTTTACTCTGCAGAAATGATGAGAAAGAGGCTACTGAATTGAATGTGCCGTCAGGAGGTGAAGTCCAGTAGCCAACACTGCACTGGTTGTTGAGAATTGCTGATCTGACTCCAAATCCACATACAATAATTACACACAGGCGTACAAAACAACACATGAAAGCAGCCCATGAACCATGATACATAAACGTAAAAAAGGTTTCAATCGTAGTCATCTGGACACTGTTTTCAGAATCAAGACGTTTTGGCTCCCATCCGGAAGTCATTCTCAATTGTGAAATTTAAGCTAATTGGAACATTCCTGGACGAATGAGGGACTACACCGTCCCATGATACATAAAAACATCCTGCACATCCATGCATCCATGCATTATTGACAGAAGAAAGTCAGCCGCACTAACCAGGTCAGAGCTACACACACATTTAAAATTACAGATGACAGAACATTAATTAACACGATAAAATAACATTTTAATTAGATTTTATGTATTTCTTCTGTCAGCCACTGTATGTATCATTAGAAATGCTACTGGTTATTAGTTTTTCAACACCCCATCAAAGTCAAAATTAGTTTTTTCTCAGGTCTATTTTGGGAATGCTAAGCCCTCCCTCGCCCATAATTCAAACACTGGAAATGGAAAGAGTATGGCACAGCTGTAAATCTTCCCAGAGCAGGCCGTCCTCAGAAACTGAGGCTAGTGAGGGAGGTAGTGTTAGGTAGGCTATGTCTGCGATTCACCATTCGCAGCTTTATGGGAGAGTGTCAAAGAGAAGGCCACTCTTAAAAAAACTCACAACATCTGGGCTACAATTTGTCAGAAGGCACATGGAGACTCTGAAGTCAGTTGGAAGAAGCTTCTATGGTCTGATGAGACCAAAACTGAGCTTGGTAGTGGTGGTAGCATCATGCTGTGGGGTTCGCTTCTCTGCAGCAGACTTGTGAGGGTAGAGGTTGAAATTAATGCAGCAAAATACAGAGAAATCCTGGAGGAAAACCTGATGCAGTCTGCAAGAAACCTGCCACTTGGGAGAAGATTTGTTTTTCAGCATAACAATAAGCCCAAGTATGTAGCCAAAGCTACAGAGGAATCGCTTAAAACAATATGAAAATTCTAGAGTGGCTGTGTCAGAGACCAGATCGCAATCCAGTCAGCAATTTGTGGCAGGACATGGAATTGAGGAAAATTGCTGTGTACAGATGTGTGAAGCATAACCTGGCATAACCTACCTAGACCTAGCCACACAGACCCAAGGTTTTAACTGCTCTCAAAGGTGCATTTACTAAATACTGACTTGGAGGGGGTGAATGCTTACTACTTAGATCACATTGGAAAGATCTGTTTTTACTTTTACATTAAAGGGTCTTTTTCTGTTGATCAGTGTCAAAAAACATAACACGTTAAATCTGCTTTGATTAAATATTGTATAAACATGAGAACTCCCAAAAAGGGTGAATGCTACTATGGACTATGGAAAGGGGAAAAAACTATATAGAGCTGTCAAATGGAGAACAATGGTCAGTATCCACTGTGTGAAGTATAAAGTATTTCTGATTCTGATTCTGATCTGAATGAACATTTGTCCAAAAAAAAGGGTAGATAAAGATCAAAAATAAAATTAAGTTGTTGACGTAGTGCACAAACCATGATGAAAAAAATCCAATATTAAAATAATTTAAAATGTATTACTTTAAAAAACATATTTCAAAATGGGAACTTATGATTTTTTCCCTATTTCAGTTATTTGGTTTTTAATTTCAATGGAAATCACGTAAAACATGATTTTAGCAGGAAAAGCGTGCATAAATACAGATTAACTACATACATTGTCAACTTATGTTTCCTCCAATCAATTTGCTGGACTGGATGATGATGATTTCAAAAAAGTAAAAGTAAAAAAAGTTACTCCACAATTCTGGAGCTTAGTTCATTACAGCTTTTTGGCAGATGATATCACCATAACTACTAGTGGAAGAAGTACTTATTATAGTAGATTATTAAAAGTAGCAATACCACAGTGTAGAAATATTCTGTATATACTGTTAAAGTAAAAGTCCTGCATTCAAAATTTGAAGTAAAATTATGTATTAACATACGTTAAGTATTTATGCGTATTAACGGCAGCGGCGGATGACCACCCACCATTGGGTCTGGTTCTGTCCAAGGTTTCTGCCTCTTAAAGGAAGTTTTTTCTTGCCACTGTCACCAAATGCTTGCTCATGGAGGGATTTGTTGGGTCTCTGTAAATAATATTATAAAGAGTACTGTCTAGACCTGCTCTATAGGAAAAGTACAAAAAGTAAAGGTACTCATTATGCAGAATGCCCTATTTCAGAATAATGTATATTATATTACTGAATCATAATTATTGATGCATTATTCATATGTATATTACTTTAATGTTGCAGCTGGTAAAGGTGGGGCTTATTTTTTTACTATATATACTGCCACGTAGCTTGTGAATTTCACCAAGGGATCAACAAGGTCTTATCTTTATCCATAATAATACATAATTTATTTGTTGATTATATTTTGTATTTAATCTGAATCTGCAAAGTGACTAGTAACTAAAGGTATCAAATAAATGTAGTGAAGTAAAAAGTACAATATTTCCCTTGGAATTGCAGTAGAGTAGAAGTATAAAGTAGCATAAAATGGAAATACTCAAGTAAAGTACAAGTACCTCAAATTTGTACTCAAGTACAGTACTTGAATAAATGTACTTAGTTACTTTCCACCACTGACCATAACACACTTTTGAGTTTGCCTTTTATACTTTTACAAAACCGAATGACCTCTTATTTCCCTACTGAAATATGGGACATGTCCTCCTCTGTACTTGTCCTTGATTACTCCGTTTACCGTAGCTCTGTTCCAGCCACTGCCGTACATCCTTCAGATTGTAAAAAAAAGGCCCCTTACCACCCAGGTAGGCAATTTTTCTCTGTTGTACTATACACACCCGTTCATTGGACACACCGTAAGCCACATTAGCATTGTTGTCCATGCAGTCGGCCACCAGCTGACACTGCGGTGGCAGGGAAAAATGCTCAATGAGTTTACGCGCCGCTCCCAGCCTCTCCTCCAGGTTCTGGTGTTTTCGGACATTGAAAGAGCAAGAGCCCATAGGAGGGGCCACCCAGCCATCAGATGGGTGAGCCTCATCAATGTACACTAACAGAAAATCAGCTACATCATTGAAGTCCTCCACCAACTGCCGGAAAGCTGGCAGGTGGCTGATGAAGGGAGGTCAGGTGGCTGAGCCAAAGTTGACCACCAGAGGGCGATCTGATGACTCAAAATCCAGAAGGTGGCACTCATCTCCATTTCGGATCCTGACACCAGGTGCCACATTAGTCATATTACTGATATTGCTGCTCCACCGAGGGCCATCAGGCACCTTCACCAATTTGGAGTTGGGTGCCTCACAGCCAAGTTTCACCTGAGGAGGTAAAAATAGGCATTAATCTTTACTCACACAGTGCACACATCAAGAAGATGTAAAGTGAGCTTTGCCTACCATAATTTACTTCTTCTAACTGTACATATTGTGCCTGTCTTTATGGTTTCACAATTATGGTAATGTAAAGCCTTTGAGTCTGTGATAAAGTGCAGGTCTCCTGAATGGGAATCTCTGTCATTGCAGTTGTATGTTCAGCAGTACCTGTTTAAAGTATCGTTTTATAATAATTATTGCTTTGATCAATGAATTGCACTTTATTTTACAGTCTACTTTTCCAATACACACACTTTTTTCACAATAGAACTTGTACATATATATACTTGTACACTATACTTGTACAATTACAAGACAAAAGCAGTAGCACATTACTCCACTTTACAGATTTTCAATCCTTTATGAAACTGTGTCAGACATTATCAGCCTTCTTCTTCTTTTTTTCTCCTTTTTTATACCAATCTGAGATGAGCTACTGCATTATACTGTAATTTGCTATTTTATTGACCTTGTGTACAAAATAATAGAAACACCCAGGTATATATATGTTTTACGTAAGATGGCAGCATATTGCAGAAACTCACGAAACGTTCTGTGTATTTTGGTGCATTTAATCACCTTGTTTTTACTTTATTTTTGCCTCATTTTGTTAAAGTTCTCCTCCAGACACATTGTAAAGTATATCTGCTATGATTAATATTTTGTTTAACATGGTTATCCCACATAAAAAGTAAAATAAACTCTGAAAAGGGGCTGGAAGCATATCTACTCGTTCTCCCTCATTGAGAAATTCTAGATCTCTGAATGCCCCGCCAACCACCGCTGTGTGTTAGGTTGCCCGGTGCCGGTGAGAGCATGGATGTGGGTGAGAGACATACATCCATGGTCAGAGAGCAGTGCGCGATGCGTCAAGATGGCTAGAGTTAGAGGAAACATGGGAGAGATACAGCCATAAATGTTTGAGCCTCAGTCAGAAACAGATGAAGAGTCTATTGTGCACCAAAATCAGCGACTAGCAGACGTATCAGAATGGTAAGTGTAGCATATTTTATTGGTTAATGCTGTTTATTAGCTTGTTAGCTTGTAACTAGCAGTGGCTGACACAGCGTTAGTGGTTGTGAAATATACAATGATATCCGCTATGATATTACAGTGTGTTCACATTGTAATAACGCATGGTTAATACTGTTGGGCCTCACCTAGCCTCACCACGTGTGAGGGACAAAAGACAGGCCTACCTGGAAAGGCCAAAGTCTTCACTAAGAGACTTGACTAAGAAACAAAGAACAGACAGTAGAAAGGCGCCAAGCCAACGCAGCCGTTAATTCACACCTAAATGTAAAATTGAGACGAAATCTCACTTGAAGTCAATGCCAGATCTCAGTTGAATCCAAACACTGGATTCCCATTGGACAGCGCATGAAATCCCGGCACACGGTTATGACGACACCAACTCTATAAAGCCTGGTGCCCCACACTGCCCGTTGTCTTTTCCACAATAAATTCAACAGGAGGCACATCACGTCTTTCTCCACAGTAACTCCTGTAACCACAAGAAGACGCTTTTCACGTGAACTTTAATTTCCCTAGGAAGAGTCTTAACTCACTGGACGAGAAACAGACTTTTGTGTTTGCTGAACACTTTTGGATTCTGATTGTTTACTCCCCATAAAGATTCCGTAAATTCAGAAGGAGGAGACGCGGACTGACGTTGCTGACTTTCTTAACGCACAGCAAGATCGCAGCTGAGCCCCTCTCTCAACCGACATTGACCGCTGTTTTCCTTTGCTGCCACGAAAGGAAGTTTCAACTTCATGAGCGTCCGAGCCTGAGAGAAACTCAAATCCAAAACAACCTGACGCATCAATCGCTAGCCAAGAGCGATTTCAAGTAAGAAGCTTGTGTCTGGGCAGAGATAGATTTTATAAGTGTGTTATTTCATATAAGTTTCATTGTTGTGAATTGTGTTTAATTCAAGTTTTAATTTTCAATTTTTTTGAAATCTTTGGAAGTCTTAGGGAAGTTAATATTCTGTGCAAGTTGCCGAGCATACTCAGATGTGTTGTGGATTGTACCAGTAAACGATAGTGGATAATTTTTGATTGTTTATTTAACAATTTAGCACATTGTTTGGTTTTGAGATCTCATCTTAACATATTTCTATTACTACTGTGCAATATCCACTGTCTAATAATCATCGTATAAGCTACACTTAACTTGACAGTACTCATTATTGCACTATTACTTATTATTTATATTATTACATTGTATTATATGTACATACTTATCAACCTCTAAATCCACTTTGGTACTTACACTTATTTTAGCTTTTATACTTTATATCCACTTGTATTTAATTTATCTTACCTCTATTATAGTGTATTATATTTTGATTTGCTTAGTACTTCTATTCCTTCTATTCTCAAGTGTGCATTGACGTGATAGTGAGCAGCTGTAACGAAAGAGTTTGCCCTTGGGGATCAATAAAGTATTTCTGATTCTGATTCTGAAAGCACGAGTCACCCCTACACCCAGCTACAGCATAGCTATCAAGCGAACAGCGAAACGCCAGCTTGCACCAGGACATCCTATTCGCTCAGACCGAGCTCTCCCATGCACAGGAGACAAACTGCTGGAGAGCACAGAAACGCTCCATGCACAGCTCCAAGCAGCACTGCAGAGAGCAGAAAGCAGCCAGGAAGGAACCCAACGAAGACAGGTAAGTACAGTCGCTGACCACAACGTCCAGTCAACCCAGCAACCACGGCTAGGAGCACCGACCTCCTCACCCTGGACAGCTATCTGCCCGCTCGTTAGATGTAGAAGCCCCACCCTCCGGCAGAGCACCACAGTCCACTACTAGCCACAACACTTTGTGCTTTGGTAGGAAACGGTCTCCACGCCGAAGGGGGGAAGTACCCTACAAAGCCCCACATAGCTGCGGTCCATCGCCAGTCAGTGAACCATACAGATCCTGCAGCTCGCACCAGCACCTTGCCTAAACTCCATCCTCGCCGTACAGGGAACAAAACCACTGTACCTGAATGAAGAAAAAACTCTGCTCTGCCCCGTGCCTGGCTTACCCCGACAAGGACAAGGAGTTCCACCTTGAGACAAGCTTCTTTCCCACTGCCTCAGTGCTATCTTGGCACAAAAGCACGACACAGACAAGCAGGTCATCGCCTATGCAAGTCGACCTCTGAGCAGTGTTGAGATGAAGTTCTCCGACAGCGAAAAAGCTCTTTTCACCACCGTCTGGGGGCCAGAAAGTTGTCATCGAAAGTTGTCACAAACCTGTCACCTTCCATAACAGCCAATGGCTGAGGTAAGGACGGTGTCCAACAGCCACATTGCCGCCTGGATGATGGCACTACAAGGCTATGACAAAATGGCTTTGGGATGGGGCCTGGCTGAGGGCCAACACTGTGACTGCGAAGGGCAGACAAGCCCCCACTCCATACTGGTCACTGCACCAGCGCTTCCTTCATATCACCGTTGATGAATACGTGTCAAGAGCTTCCAAGGGTTTATGTGGATGGCTATTCGTTTCACCATGAGCGCCAGGGGTCCCACAGCACCCATTAACCGTCAACCGAGCTGCAAGCTCTCCACCTTGACCAGGTGCGTTTCAGGTTAGAAAAAGACCTGCTAGTCTATACCTTTAATGTTAAAGGACCAACATGGCGTTTGGTCCCAACAAACCACAGGAGGGTCATGTTGGCGCATGCACACGATTCCCCTGTTGAGGGCCACCGGGGCTACCAAGCCACTCTTCACACTCTCTGACAAGTGGCCTACTGGCCAACAATGGCCTGCGACACCAAGTCCTATGTCCAAGGATGCCTGGTCTGTTGAAAGTTGAAAGAGTCTATGTACGCCTAGACCCCTGGAACATGTACCATAAACACATCTGTTTACCCCCAGAGTCCAGACCCATGACATGGCGGAGCGAGCCAAACAAACAACAGTCCACATCCTCGAACAACTACAGAAGTTCTTCATCACCTCAGTAGCAGGAACTGCCCCAAAACAGTTCCTGGGTGGTTTGTTTGCTGCAACATCAGCAATTGGGTCATTGTTTTCTATCAGCCTTTCAGTCGCCAACTCATTTGGCCTCAACGCACTTCAAAAACACAGAAAAGTAAGCTATGCTGAGCTAGCATCTGTCTTACTGTCAGTACAGGGGTGGACTGTGTTGTTAGCTAATACTATGAGAAGTTAACTCTGCAGCCCTTGTGCCTTAAGTTTTTCTTAACTTGTGGCTCTGGGCTGTAATGCTCCTGGTAGCCAGAGGCAGAGAAGCATTCAGACGCGCTGTCACTATCTGATGGATTATGACCATGTTCTGAAAAGTGGTCAGAGATGCTGTGGTCATCATCTGAACAGTCTAATGGCTGATCATACTGCTGGGCCAGAATTTCTGAATATGGCCATCTACATCTTCTATTGTGGGAGTGCCTATCTCGACGCAGTTGGTGGACATGGCAGTTACGCTCTGTGTCCCTGTGCTGCCTTTTGTCATCCCCTTTCGAGCTGTTGTGAGGGTGCTGTTTTGAGGCAGTAGGTCTGTGTGACACTACAGTGTTTGAGGACAGACTCAGTGGTTTTCCCTGCTGGTTTGGAAGTGATAACAGTTTCCTAAGCCATCTGTGTCATTTTCCTTAGCTTCCTGCATTGAGGGGTTACTTTGATGCGTCATAAGTACAACATGAGTGCGTACACATGGGTGAAGGTTGCGCAAGAACAAGGACTTGAAGATGGTGCTATCTTCTAAGCCTGGTGCATTCTTGCACTGGGAGTATGCATGTCTCAAATGTTTGTAATAATCTCTGGGATGTTCAAGACAAGAATGTTTAATTTGGAGGGCTGCAACCATTGACGGAGCTCTCTGTAGCAATTTCTGACACTGGGAGGTTGAGACTGAATAAACTTATGGACAGCTTTAGAGCTGGTCTTCCACACAAGTTTAACTTTCTCCCTTTGGGTTGCATGGGGCAAGTCAATTAGATGGTTATCTAATTCACTAAAATAGTTATCTATGTGGTGATCACATTTGTCTGGATCAAAATGTTCAATATCCTTAGCTATAAACTCAAGCACTTCACGGCGGGGACACTGTGAGGTTATTTCCAGTGAAGGCAAGACTAAGCTAGCACTATTGTAGACGTGTGGATCATGTGCTACACTTTTCTCTGGTTGAGAGGCAGGAGCTGAATAGCTCTGAAATGATCTAGTCCCCCTTTTGGAGGGATGAGCATTGCATCAGTGGCTGAAGAACATGGGGGAGAATATCTCATGGAGGATAAACTACATGTTTCCTCACTGCCAGTCTCAGAGAGATGGGAAGTCAGGTAGCTATTACCTTTCTCTCTCAGTGGAGGCTGAGGAGCTGACTTCATTCCCAAGGACTCTGGGTCAGTTGGAGACTGTTGCCATCTTCTGAGTTAACCTGTCACTAAGGGAGGAGTGTGAATCGGAGTAACCTGAATCACATTGGCTGAACGTCTGTTGGGAAGGACATTCTGATCTAATGCCTAACAAGAGCTGACTCTGCTGAGTGCAGGTCTTCTAAATAGCGCATGGCTTTCTTTTTAGCCATCTGAACTTCATGGAGGAGACAAGCATTTTGTGCTCTAAGAGATTCTATCTCCATTTCTAGGGCTGCTTTGCTCTGAAAGGCAAGGCTGGTTTTCCTGAGGAAGTTCAGAAGCAAACATGTCTATCTCTCACTCACTGAAATTCAACCTGCTGATGAATTCAGGGTAGCCAGGCTTTAGGCTCTGTGCTAGGGAAGAAATAAACTGCTCTACACAGGGTGAAATTAAGCTGGTTGTTCAGTACAACAAAGCAATGTGGTTGGCTATGGTGTTGTGTTGGCAGACACCTTTTAGTGTAGTTTGGGCAGTAGCTTTGGGCTGGCTGTGGCTTAGTGGTAGAGCGGGTCATCCACCAATTGGAAGGTCGGTGGTTCGATCCCGGCTTCCCTCAGTCCACATGTCCTTGGGCAAGACACTGAACCCCAAATTGCTCCCGAGGGCTGTTCCTTCAGTGTGTGAATGTGTGTGAATTATTAATTAGTTTCTTTGTACTGATGAGCAGTTCTGCCATCGTGTGAATGGGGTGAATGCGATATGTAGTGTGTGAGTGGTCAGAAGACTAGAAAGGCACTAGACAAGTAATACAACTGACAATGTAATACAACTAACAATGTAGAGGTAGCTACAGCACCATCTGGTGGGTCTAGTAGGCATCAGACTGGGGCCACTAAAAGGCAAAGCGGGTTTACAAGAGTAGGTTTGCTTTCCAAAATTTTAACATGCACTAACTGAGATACAATGCATTAACAGGAAAAGTTTACACAAACTGAAACACGTGGAAGTTACAGCTGGGTACAAAACTATACAGGGCTGTTAGCATGCTGTGGCTCTGTCTCAGGCTCTATTCTTAATCAGGCTGAAATGCACGACAGTAACAGCCAGGAACGAACTCTCTATGTTACACAGGGCCGGTGGCACGCTGTGTCTTAATAAAAAAGAGGAGTACTTAAATTGACAGCTTGAGATTGAACTGCCCAAATTTGAAGGGCTGATTGATCTGATTGATTCTCTAGGAGGAATTTGTTAAAGCGGGGAGCCTGTAAATGGCAAAAAATGGCACATTCAATTCAAAATGGTAATTAATTAAAATATTTTGTGTAATCTATGATGATTAATTGTATGTAATCTGTGCTGACTGTGTTAATATGTGTGTGAATAGTTTAATAACGATATTGATATAACAATAATATGATGGGGATTGTTTATCAGATGTGTATAGAAGCAGATAAAGTTTTATTCTGTGCTTTAATTTTACATGTTCATGTTCATTTTTAGAGAATGCAGTGGAAGATCCTCGGATTGACCATGCAGTAGGCCTCTGTAAAAAGCTGATGAGCAGTTTCTCCTTAAAAAAGGAGCTAGCAGAGGCACAAAGGGAGCTGAAGCTTTCAGAGCATCAGCTGAAGATGGAGTGCCCCACAAGATGGGGATCAAGGCAGGCCATGATAGAAACATTCCTGGAGCAGCAGAGGGCCATTGCTCATGTCTTGTCCACTGACAGAAAGGCCCAACACCTCATCCCCACATGGCAGGACACTGATGTCCTGGAGGCCATCAACAAATCTCTCCACCCTCTGACTGATTTTACTTATGCGCTTTACAGTGAGAAGTAGGCCTGTCACGAAAACTACTTTTGTTGGACGATAATATTGTCCCAGAAACAATTGCAATAAATTATATTATTGTCATTTTAAGACTATTTTATGCCATTGATATAATGATAATATTATTGATGATATTAATGATAATTTAATAGCATAATAATGCAAGTACCCCCATTCAAAGAGCAATTAACTTTTAAACTGCCTGACTGCCGTTCATTTGGCTTAGGCGCTGTGAAAAAAATGCTCAGAGAGGGCAGAAGCAGCGCAACCAGAACTTACAGCAAAATGTGTCTCAGACTCAAAATGTGTCTCAGACTCAGCATAGTTTTTTACTGTTCATTTGGCTTAGGCGCTGTGAAAAAAATGCTCAGGTGTTGCGCCCAAGTCTTATGATGTAGGGGAAATAATGCTGTTTATTCTGTCATCATGTTGATTAAAATGTTGGTGACATCCTTATCCAAATAAACACGCATGTAAACACCATGGTCAATACCGTATGATATATGGACATAACCTCGATAATTTCTGCTGACCTTGATAAGTCAATAAAGTGACAGAAGTCGTGACAGGCCTAGTGAGAAGTATGTCAGTGTTTCCTTTGTAAAGCCAGTCCTCCACCTTTTCAGCTCCTCTATCCTGAAAGTAAAGGATGATGATCCAGACCTAACATGCACCATCAAGACCAAAAACCATGAGCTACGTGGATGAAAAATACAAGGACCCTCTGACACAACACCTGCTTGACATGGCCGCTGCTCTTGATACACGGTTCAAGCAGAGATATGTTAGTTAGAACAATGTTGCACCAATCTAAGCCAGACTTACTTCTGAGATGGCAAGGACTGCACCTGAAGGCATGGTAGTTATTATTGTTATTACGTACAGATACAGAATTTATTATAAATGTGTTGGGATATACAACAGTTAAAGGGGCACCAAATTGTGTAGGTGCAATCAATTAAATTTGGCATCATATTATCAAAGATAATCATAAATAATAACTTTAATAAAGTCCTCGGGGGCACCACCCTTAAGCAAGGGAAAGGATAGCCAAATTAATTGATTCAATCTCATAAAATACACTAAACTATCAATTTGTAACTCAGATTAATAATTTAATTAATAACTATAACCAAAATTACCATTAATAGATAGTAGGTTCAAGGATTTGGAGTTCAACATAGAAGAGGTTGGCAAATTATACACTCTTGTGCAACATTAAAGAAACCAGTATAATTATACACAAACATTTATTAAAAGCAAAGCAAACAAAGCAAAAACACACAATATGAAGTATTCTAACTGCACTAAGCTAAAGAACAAAAGGGTGTGATCCAAAATGGCTGCTTGGTTCCAAATGGTGTCAAACAAAAGAAATCTAATTCAAAATGGTGGCTGAACGGCGGCCACCTGGTTAGACAAAGGCTGGGTTTCATTAGTTGTTCAACCTTCGCTGACTTTCGCTGACTTCCCCTCAGCACCTGCCCTTGGGGAATCATCCGCCATCATAAGTGTCAATCCATTTGTCTGAAAAACTGAAGTGAACTTGGTGAGATCGACCCTCAGAGGGCTGAGGGAGCAAGTCAACAACGATGGTCACTCAGAGACAGGCCTAGTGAGAAGTAGGTAAATGTGAAAGTGCAATAAAAATATTTTGTCCCTAAAATCAATGAATAATTGTGATTATCATTTTGGCCATTTCACGAGGTTTTACTTGGCTACCACTGCACAGCATTACACATGTATATATATACAGTAAAAATTCTCCGACTTATTTTAAGTTATTGTTAAAGTATTGTATAGTTGTATTGTATAGTTTTGGCTCATTATCTTTGTCTTTTTTGCTGGGATGAATAAAGTATCTATCTACTCTCTCACTACACTCTATTTAGCTAGCCGAGTGCAATTTAGTCTGGCAAGATAATCTTAAAACATATAGGAAAGCCCTCCATAATGCCAGAGCAGCCTGCTACTCAGAGGAAAGTAAAAACAACCCCAGGTTTCTTTTCAGCACTGTAGCCAGGCTGTAAGAGAGTTACAGCTCTACTGAGCCATGTATTCCTATAGCCCTCAGTACGACTTCATGAGCTTCTTTAATGATAAAAAAAATGTATCACGTCCTGCCCTCAATCGGTACCGATTTATCTTGAAACACAAGAACCTTAGAAACAACTGTAAAATCTGATATAAATTTAGACAGCTTTGCTCCTATTGGCCTTCTTCAACTAACTTCAGCGATTAATTCATCTAAGCCATCAACCTGTCTCTTAGACCCCATTCCAACTAGACTGCTTAGAGACGTTTTACCCTTAGTTAGCACTTCTTTACTGGATATGATCAATCTGTCTTTATTAACAGGCTATGTACCACAGTCCTTTAAAGTAGCTGTAATTAAACCTCTTCTTAAAAAACCCACTTTTGATCCAGGGGTTTTAGCCAACTATAGACCTATATCTAACCTTCCCTTTCTCTCTAAGACCCTTGAGAAATCAGTTGTGTGACTTTCTAAATAACAATAGTTTATTTGAGGAGTTTCAGTCAGGATTTAGCAGAGACAGCATAGTGAAAATTACAAATTACCTTTTAATTGCATCAGAGAATTGACTTGTCTCTGTACTTGTCTTGTTAGATCTTGGTGCTACATTCAACACTATTGACCATCACATCCTGTTACAGAGACTGGAACATTTAATTGGCATTAAAGGAACCGCACTAAGCTGGTTTGAATCCTATCTATCAGATCGATCTCAGTTTGTACATGTTAACAGTGAGTCCTCCGTGCATACCAAAGTTAGTCACAGAGTTTCACATGGTTCTGTGATTTGACCGATTCTATTCACCTTATATATGCTTCCTTTAGGCAATATTATTGGGAAACTCCATACTCCATAAACTTTCATTGTTATGCGAATGATACCCAATTATATCTATCGATCAAGCCAGATGAAACTAACCAGTTAGCTAAACTTCAAGCATGCCTTAAGGACATAAAAACCTGGATGACCTGCAATTTTTTATCTTAATCTCTGACAAAACTGAAGTTATTGTACTTGGCCCCAAACACCTCCGAGACACATTATCTAAAGATATAGTTACTCTAGATGGCATTGCCCTGGCCTCCAGCAGCACTGTAAGGAACCTCGGAGTTATCTGTGATCAGGATTTATCCTTTAACTCCCAAATGAAACAAACTTCAAGGACTGCCTTCTTGTAACATTGCAAAAATCAGATACATCCTGTTTCAAAATGATGCAGAAAAACTAGTGCATGCATTTGTTACTTCTAGGCTGGATTATTGCAATTCCTTATTATCAGGCTGCACGAATAAGTCCCTTAAGACTCTCCAGTTGATCCAGATTGCTGTGGCACATGTACTGAGAAGAACTAGGAAAAGATATATTTCTCCAATATTAGCTTCTCTGCACTGTCTTTCTGTAAAATCCAGAATATAATTTAAAATCCTTCTCCTCACCTACAAAGCTCTTAATGGTCAGACACCATCGTATCTTAAAGAGCTCATAGCTCATATTACCCCACTAGAACACTGCGCTCCCAGAATGCATGGATACTTGTGGTTCCTAGAGTCTCCAAAAGTAGAATGGGAGCCATAGCCTTCGGTTATCAAGCTCCTCTCATCTGGAATCAGGTCCCAGTTTGGGTTCGGGAGGCAGACACCATTTTAGAGTTAGGGCTGGCTTGGGTGAGTCCTGAACCATCCCTTAGTTATGCTGCTATAGGCCTAGACTGCCGGGAGAATTCCCATGATGCAACTCTTTCCTCTCTCCTCCTCTCCCTCTCCATCTGTATACATTTTTATCCCATTACTGCATGTTATTAACTCTACATCTTCCTTCTCCCATAGTGTGCTTTCTCGTCTCTCTCCTCTCTCCTTCTGTTGCTTTCAGAAGTTATTTCTACCTCCGGAGCTGTAGAGACTGGATCTGTGGTTGTGGGCCACCTGCTGTCCATGTGTTCCTGCTCGACAACTACTACTACTGTTATTGTTATTGGCTTTGTTACAGTTATTGTCATTATCATTCCTATGACTATCATTTGTCGGTTTGTCGGTTTTGGGCTACTGTAGAAACATGGCAGTGCAACATGGCGACCTCTGTGGAAGGGGACCCGCTCTCTATATGTAGATATAAACGGCCTTTAGCATATTAAAACTAATGTGCTTTACTGTGGCTGCGATAACATGCAGGTAGAGGGCTACACACATACTCATAGAACTGGAGTTACATCCAGTGAGTACTATTTTCCTCACTTAGCCGACACCGGTAACATGAAGAAGTGGAAGGTAACGTGGTACGAGCAAAGCATGCCAAATTCTCTGTTGTTGGCTGCAAAAACCAACACAAAAGTCTTCATCTACTCACCCCAGCCGAGGTCAAGACCCAGTGGATTAACTTTATTTTTGATGGAAATGTCCCCACAACAACTGGAAAACTCTTATATGTATGTGCTAAGTAAACCATTTTCCTTCGGACTGCTTTAGCTTTGACTGCTGTAAGTTACAAAGCAGTATTAGCTTCAAAACTGAAGCTCAAGGATGGATCGATGCCGACTTAAAACTTGGAAGCTGTAATTTTTGCCATTTTTATGTTGTTTTACTGTTCATTTTGCAGGTTAGCCTGTTGAATTTGGCGTTAGCATGTTGTGGGTTAATGTGGCTAGTGTCTACTCCCACAGACTGGGACGATGTTGGACTAATGTTGTAATATTGAGAGACAGTCAAGATAAATTGTGTGAACATTACGCCTCATTTGAAGCCAATTGAATAACCAGAGTAGTAGGTTGGATGTGGGAACTTTTTGTGGAACTTTATACTGAAACTAGCTCAGATGGCTTTGTTGTTACACAAAAGACTCCATCGGCTCTCACCAGTGGTTTTCAAACTAACTGGTTCCCGTATGCAGACACACGTTGTGTTCACCTAATAGCAGATTACATTTCTTTTTGCTGTGATGTAGTGCTCACTTATACAATCATATTCGCTGCAATAGATATGAGATGCAACTTGAAAATCGCCAGTAATATGTTTGCTAAGGTGTGAGTGACGAATCTTGTGACAGAGGCAGACCACAGGTGCTGCTGTATGTGTGTCTGTTGCTGCCGTATGTAAATGTACTTGATAGACATGCCCTGTGGTACACTGACTATTGTACATGTAATATACATTGAGTTTTCTGCCAAATAGATGCTGTTGAGATGCCTAATCCTACCCCTTGTCTAACTCTGAGAATGAATCACATTACATTTACTCATTCCTATTTGGAGCCAATAAACACATCTGTTTTGTTTGTTTTTTTACAATTTTTTCTTTCTTAAGATATGTTCCCTTACATTACCAATAGAGTGAAAAGAGGTAGAATCATGTTTTGGGTGGAGCAGTAACACTGTGATATAATACAGTCACCTTAAAAAACAAAAAAAATATAGTGATATAAGTCACATTGCCCACCCCTGCTTCAAACCTATCAGAACTTATATGATATTATACTGTATTACAACTATTGACAGGTTGCTGAGTTGCTAAATGCAACAAGCTATACTGAGGGGTGACAGTGCAACTAATAATGTACCAGTAAGACATTCTTGCTTTATGGAGCTCCCAATGGGTCATTTGGTAGAAACAAATATTTATGTGGACATCCGTGCAAAGGAGTAATACATCGAGGGAAGAGATTGGTAAACTGTGCACGAATAGGCAAACCATGCACTTGGATTAAATTTAATTACTTCAGTCCTGACATACACTATGAGGGGTAAAGTATCAGACTAAATAATAAATTATCAACATGTAAGCCTACAGTACAGCTGCTGTCATTAACCTGTTTTTGTTTGTTTTGTCTGACGATGTCGTCATAAAATAATGATTTTATTTGCAGCTCAGGAGCTTGTTAATGGCTGCTTGTCAACATGGTATTTCTTACTCATACGGTTGTCAAACAGAAACAGAAATGTGAAGATGAGATAAGAACTATGTCGTGAATTCGGCTGCATTAAAACACTGTAGCCTATAGGTGATCACAGAGAGCAGGAGGGGCCTGAACGAAGGTTTTAATGGCCACCCCCCTCCCTTACTCCATCGCGTTTCTGTCTCTCTCACTAACTACAAACACGAAAAAAAAATATTTTGCTAGTAGTGTGTGTAGTGTTTGAGGATAATGCATTACAGGATGGCTTAACTCAAAGCACTGTGATCCCCATTAAATGAACACGGGTTCATCGGCGACTTTACCTGCTTATAGGCGTCAAGAAGGAAGCTATTCCAGATGGAGCGGAGCCCTGCTGAGGTCAGCATACGGCGCCACTCTCCGGAGCCGGTGGTCCTGGAGCAGCTGAGCAGCGACACAACGCGCTTCACGAGCACCACGGAGTCGTACAGGGCAAGGAACAGACAGTTTGAAAAGAAGCCAGGTAGTATCTGGAGTGTCACGATCAGATCCTCACTGGCCATTCCCATTCTCTCTTGTTGCCTTCATACGACCGTAGGCGAATTATTTCAGACTGCCTTTCATTACGCACAACGCTGTATCGTAGGTCTCAGTCACTCCCCTCATAGTTTGTGTTCTGCCCTATGGACCGCTCCAGACTTTGTGCAGAAAATGAGAGAGGTGTAGGCTATCAGGTGTACCTTGCAAGGCGGTCTTGTCTGTTCTGTTACCCTTCAGGAGTCCAGCGGTTGGCGCACCGACGCGAGCCCCATGGAGCTCAATCACTCTTCTTAAAAGGACGAACATTGTAGTTCGTATGAAACCTCACGGCTTATCTTTGGAACAAGATTCTGACGTCAGATCTGGTGCACACCGTCTGTCCCCTCCTTCCCCCTTCCTCTCCTCCCTCAGCTCTGTGCACAGTGACTGTACGAAGTTGTAGGTCGACTTTTTTTTCCTTCTTTTTTTGTGTGTACTATCAGGCATTTGTAATTTTATTGACCCAGTGGGGGGAAAAATTGAAAAATATCATGGCCTACATATGCAATCCAGTACCCTATGTGAATTTATATAGGCTTACTAAAGTGTTTACAGTTCTGACTATAGTGTCTAACTATATTTGAAAAAGTACTTACATTGATCCTGATTGTCATAAGTATTAATTCAGGTAAAACCCTGATGTTCCTGATTTAAAATGCATTTAATCCACAACCCAAATGTCTACATTACCTAGCTGTCTGAGTTACTTACTGTATATGAGGTGTAGTGAAGGGCATGATAAAGAGACAACCAAAATACATTTATTTGATGCACCTCTTTCCTCTCTCCTCCTCTCCCTCTCCATCTGTATGCATTTTTATCCTGTAGTAATAACTGCATGTTTCTAACTCGACATCTTTTCACTCCCATAGTTTTGTGCTTTCTTGTTTCTCTCCTTCTTTCGCTTTCAGCAGGTATTTCTGCATCTGGAGCTGCAGAAACTGGATCTGTGGTTGTGGGCCACCTGCTGCCCCTGTGTTCCTGCTCGACAACTGCTGCTGCAGTTGTTATTATTGGCTCTGTTGCTAGTACTGTCATTATTATTCCTATAGCTGTCATTCCTATTATTATTAATTTATTAATATTACATTATTACTATTTTAAAAATTCAAGGTGGTATTTGCACTGTGCCTCCCTCTCCTCCACCACCCTCCCCCAAAACCGCTCTCTCTCTCTCTCTTACTCCATCTCTCCAAATCTCTCTCTAACCCCCTCTCTCTCTCTCTCTCCAAACCTCTCTCTCTCTCAAAACCTAACACAGCAGTGGTGGATGGCTGCCCACCTTTGAGTTCTGGTTCTGTCCAAGGTTTCTGTCTCTTAAAGGAAGTTTTTTCTTGCCACTGTTGCCAAATGCTTGCTCATGGTGGGATTTGTTGGGTCTCTGTAAATAATTATAAAGAGTACAGTCTAGACCTGCTTTATAGGAAAACTGCAATGAGATAACTTCTGTTATGAATTGGCGCTATATAAATAAAATTGAATTGAATTGAATTGAATAAATTTCACACTCAGATGATCACACTCAGATGTTCAAATAAAATGACAGAGGTACATTTGAGCTTTTTACCTCCTCCAGAGCTGTTTTTGGCCATATTGGCCAGAAATTCACTGGCACCCCCAATTGCCAAATAATTTAATATATTAGTTAAATTCAATTTATTCAGCTTCAGTCAAGTTCTGCATCATGTCATAAACACATAGCATAGTCTGTCTGTGTCCATAGTGTCCCTGTTACAAGTCTTCACCTGGTTATAATCATATTAGATATATGATATGGAGCATAAAAAGCCTTGTTATTTATATCCCATATCCAGGTTACTAACTGTGAATGAGTGTATTTGACTCATTAACAAATTACAGTCTCTGTCATGCTCTAAGGTGCAGGTATCCACATTTTATGATCCAGTATTTATTATTTACATTACACAGCTTACAATACTCTATATGCCTGCAATTAATAAAGCAATTGAGAGATGCTACAATAAGAAAATATTACCTGCCTCACAGCTTTCCTTTGATGGTTTCCAAAGAAATGTGTATAGTGTTATATACTATTTTGTATAATATCCATTTAGATGTCAGCTCTATTGTGGCAGGAAGGTCTGGACAGGATTTAGACAAACACTCTTCACCCTCGGAATCAACAAAATACTGATGTTTTAAACCAATAACAGCACTTGCACCAGTTGTGGATCACCTGAAACACAAAATGTTACTGAATTAGATGCGAAACATTAAACAAATTCAACGCAGATCTGCTTACTGACACTTGCTGTCATGTCATTCATTTAAATTGATTTCTGGATATTATTTATTTTATGGCTCTGCTATTTACCTCAGAATATTGTGTGTTTAGTGTCTTAATGGAGCACAATGGGTGTCATTCCAGGAGCAAACATCTGGAGTTGTAGCCGATGCCTATGCCATATTAATCAAATATGTTTGGATTGGCCCTGATCTTGAGCCTGTAGATCGGTTCAGTCCTTAGTTTCACTTTAATTTCAGGGTGTAGATCACTATAACTTTTATCATTATCAACTACTGTGTGACTCGGGTTTAGGACGCACCTGCGCAGTATTCTGATTAGTTTGGTTTGATCATATTCAGAATAAATAAAGTAGCCTAACCTGGTTATTGTCTGATCCTTATGGAGTGGTGTGAGCAGAACTGCACTGGTCACTAAATAAGCGACAGTCTAAAGTAACAGTAAAAATCTACAGTAAAAATCTGGTGTGCAACCACTGGGTTTATTTAACAATGTAATGGGCATAATAGCATGAGTGAGGACTTTTAAAAGTAGATGGGGTGTCTAAAATCTATCTAAAACATATTTCCTATTAAAGAGGAGGCTCTTTAACACCCCTCCCCTTGGTGGCAACCTAGGTGACCGCCTAGCTTGCTATGCCTAAAAATGACTGACCTGACCATGACCTGAAATCTATAATGCCCACAGAAACAAATCTACTTTAGTCCCACGCTCTGAAGATGCTTGGAATTCTACAGAATAAGATCACCCCTTATACTATTAGATACTTAGGTATTGATATTTACCGCAAGCTAACTTAAGGAAATTCTACTTATTTCCACAGTATTTGACCACTGTTAGTACTGTAAACAATGTTTTGATTGGTGGGTCACCATATTGTTTGTGCAGTATGGTGTGCTCTTTCATCATGTGCACAGAGATGCAGACATATGCCTGAAGCATGGGTGTGATGTGATATACATTTCTGCTCATCAACATTTGGAAGTGGTCATGTTCTGCAAAAGATATGTTCAACTAATAGATGAGAGGCTTGACTTGTTTGTTTACCACTACTAACTAGTAACTTTAATTATACTGTTTCTAAAAACAATAGCAGATTAGTTTCTCCATTTTTGTCTATTATATGTATTATCACACAGAAGAAGATTCACTAAAGTAAAACACAAACAATGGCAATACTAGAAGGGTTAATGTTTGATGACACATTTCACACTCCTTCCCCCGAACACCCTCTGATAACCTCAGAATCACCCTTTGGGGGTTTCAAAAGTTAAACTAATTATTTTGTATGTATTTATATTGTAATGTTTATTTGCATGTAATTGTCAAAATGTTTAATCATTTTATAAAGTTTTCATACCACTTAAAATATTTAAATGCAGTTTGCTATATTTTGCAGCTCTGTTTGGGGTCCTGGAGACCCCAGGCCTTCTTTAACTGCTCAAACAACATACTGAATAAATGGTGACAGTGCTCCAGGTGCGAGAAGGCTATATAAAAATTAGTAAAAGACAAACTAACTAGTGCAGTTTTATAAAAAGGTTCTCCGATGCATTATATATTTTTAATTGCAATAGAAAAATATCTCTTCTATCAAGGAAAAATAGGTAAACTGTTCAGAATTGTGCAACGTTTAGGCTAATTAATAAGTTTGAACAAAAGAACTGGCGTGCTCAACTACAATGTCTTAAAAGCGTTTCTGAGACATTTGTGGGTGTGACCCCTATTAAACAGCCTGGAACCTGAGTGATGAACAACCAGCTGATACAAATAATCAGCTGATACAGATAATCAAAACAAAATAATTGAAAACCAAATCGTTAACTCCTCACGTGCAGAACCTTCATATAAAATACAAATATACAGTACATCAATCAACACGATATCATCCTTAGATAAATAGTGAGAAAAATAATAGTAAATTCATAATAAAAAGGGGAAATACTATTGCACACTATTGTTGCAACAACCAGACGAGAGACCCATTCATTTACACACTAACAGGACGGTTCCCATAGTAATACCCTGAGTCAGGAAACCTGGTCTCTTCCATTGGCAAAGTGCTAGTGAGCAATCTGTAGAAACCCTCACCCGAAGGTGGCCATCACGGTGAGGATCCAGGCTTAGAGGCTACCCAGCACTGGATGCCTCTCATATACAGGCATCCCAGTGGTATGGCTACTACAGAAGAGGCCATCAGGCCCAACAGCCTCTGGCATTGTTTAAGGGTAACCATGGTGCCCCTGTGGAACAGTAGATTTGTCTGCATAGTCTCCAGTCTTTCCATAGATTAAAAAAAAAAAAAAAAAAACTGAACTGAAAAAAACTGCATCCTGGGGGACTGGCTGCACTTTGACAATCCTGAAAGCAGGGACCAGCCTCCCTCTCCCCTACCCCCCTCCCCCAAAACCCCTCTCTCTCTCAAAACCTAACACGGCAGTGGCGGATGGCCGCCCACCATTGAGTCTTGTTCAGTCCAAGGTTTCTGCCTCTTAAAGGAAGTTTTTCTTTGCTACAGCAGGTAGAAATAGCTGCTGAAAGTGACAGAAGGAGAGAGGAGAGAAACAAGAAAGCACAGAACTACAGGAGAGAGAAGATGTCGAGTTAGTAACATGCAGTAATGGGATAAAAATGCATATGGAGATGGAGAGGGAGAGAAGGAGAGAGGAAAGAGGTGCATCATGGGAAGTCTCCCGGCAGTCTAGGCCCATAGCAGGCCTATAGCAGTTACACACACTCACACCAAAGGCACAGCCCTTGGTAGCAATTTGAGGTTCAGTGTCTTGCCCAAGGACACAGTGTCCCAGCCAGACATTTTATTGCTGCAGGGACAAAGCCTTGGCCTTTTCCCAACTTCACTGGTGTTGTTAGCCATAGCCATGGTTAGCTAGTGGGCTATAGACGCTAGCAGGACTATGAATTCGTTAAATAGCTTGTGCTGCTACCAGGTAAAAATAGCATAGAGGTGAAAAAGTACTTGCTACTTTTCTGGAGGTATTGCTACCTGTTTTGAGGTATTGGTACCTGTACGAATTGCTAGCATTACCTTTATTAACAGAAGTATTTCTACTTTGTTTCGGAGAGTATTGCTACTGCATAAGATAAAAGTATTGCTACTTTACACAAAGACTCGTCATAGAAGAGTATTGCTACTGTTCGTGAACTAGTGTGCAACTGTACAGCTAGGAACGAAGCGCCCGGTGACCGAGTTATGCACTCGAGTCTGTGGACAGTTTAGCTTAGCACCCAACAGCACAGTTGTCAATAGGCTTATGTAAGAAGCAAGAAGAGTTTTTTTATGACAACTGGCACCATGTCAGCCTAATATATAGGAGAAGGGTGCCATGCCCTCCTGACATAGGCATCACTAGTGCCAGCCAGTTAGGGCTGACGTAATGTTATTTGAGCTTCTGACAAGGTAACGCAGGAGGCATTCCCATTGTGAGACAAGAAACAAATGCTATGAATAAGAACCCCAACAACCATGGTTATCTCAGCTTAGACTTGAAGACCACACATTTATAGCAGGAAGCCTGCATTACAAACTGGGAGCATGGAGTCTGAAGGACACAGGCATTTATTAGATGTAGGATCTGTTTTTGAAGCTTGACTCATACTAGGGACTAAAATCAAGGTATCTCTGGCTCTACTGCTTCTATTTTGACCATTCTTTTTTAAATGTGTCTCTCAAAGTCCCCCAACATTATGGAGGTGTAATACTAAATCGCAGCAGTACCCCTCTAAAAGTAAAATGACTAAATACATTTTAACAACTCAGTTTTTGACACACATTTACTATATCTGCCAATAAAAATATTACCATGTTCAAATATACCTATCATGGCATTTTAATTTTGTTATTTATTGAAACACAAGTTTCACATCTACAAAGTAGGTTCAGATTCCATTCAAGAAGCTTTCCCAGAAGATCAAATTGGAAGGCCATTGATTACTGTCATGTAATCCTACCTGTAGCATGTTTTTAAATTTACCCCATATCAAAGATGAAAATCCTTTTACTGTGTGTCAACTTTCCTTTCCAGGTATGTCTCAACTTCTTAGTATGCCATATATTCTGTGAATGGATTAACTAGAATGTTCCACAGCACAAACCTCCATTCCAATGCCAGATGTGTACTCAGTAAACAGGCCATATCAGTCTAAAAACAGACATTGGCAGACATTGATGTATCAGATATCATCACAAAGAAGACTGGTATTGTGTGCCAACATCTTAACTGAATTTTACATTGTGTGCCACAAGGTCAGGTATTGTGAAAAATGTCCCTTTTGTGACATGAAGCAATGGGTTTATTTAAAATATGGTCTTAATATTGAGAAACACAAACGCAATGCTACATGTGTAGATCCGAAAACTCTTGAACTCTAAAAATCTTTTCTGAGCTGTTATTCATTAAGGTTTAATTAGCTTCCATGAATACACCTTTTGAGCCCCGACTAACTACAGCAACAATCAGCTGGACACGCTTAGCAGGGCAACCAGTCTTCTATTCTTGGCCACTAACCAGCAACAAAACACCTCACACAGCTTGTTTAAGTACACATCAGAGATTCTGGTGTGGTATCTATAACCTTTTAGCTATTGTTACATCCATCTGAATTTTAGGACAATCTTGATCGTCATGATAATTCTGCTCATCTCTAAAGGTCAGTGATTACAAAGAGGTATTCCCAATAGTCTGATCTGGGAAACATTATTTTGATATTCCTAAATTGCCTAAAGAAGTTGGTTTAATGTTTGTAACAGAATTTACAAAATGAAGACCAAGCAAAGTTGTCTGACTAATACTTCAAGAGGGGTAATTTTAAGTTCTTTTTTTTTTTCGTTGTTTTTTACACATTTCCAAGTGGGGTACAACTGACCGGTCTTCCCTTACAAGAGCCAGGGGCAACATGCAGGATTTGTTGACATAGTGAGATTATGCAATGTTAGATGAGGTTATCCTTGAACACGGATATGCGTTGATTCAACTCTACGGTAATTTCTGAGGTTGTGATAACAGGTACCTATGAACTAAAATTCAGGTGCAGTGGTAAATGACCTATAGTTTAATCCAACCCAGCATTTTCAAAATTCACATGAAGTTGAACCTGATGCAGTTGGAATAAAAATGTAACAATGTATATAATCAATTTATACAATATATATTCATTAAATATGATTATTGCAGGGCCATTTGATTTAATAACAAATCACTGTTTTGTGTTTGTGTTGTTTTGTCCACTGCCCAACAGGATACTATGTGGGAAGAGGACCATAAGTGTGTATATGGGAGATTGTGCTTGGAAGAGGACAGATCAATAAATGTGACACAGTGTGCTGGACTCTATTACCACACCTATCACCCCAACCCTTGAGTGGGTAAATATGTAACAATGAGTAAGTCTGTGCAGTTGGCATAACCTTATATAATGTTACGAAAGAGCTGGGTTGGATTTAAAGAGATCATCCATGTAAGGGATGCAGTATGTTTGACTACAGTTTGACCTTGTTGGTGGTTTGGCTGCTACATTTTACAGCATTGTTACATAAAACTGTATAAGTAGTGTCAATGTAACTTTTAAATGTACAAAAAGTAAATTTTTTCTCATTTAAAAAAACCTTTCTAAGCAATAAAAATAATATAGCATTGTCTGTGTTCCAAAGCAACAAGGTGTAAACAAAGGTTCTGAGGGAAAAGCAAAGACACCAAAGACATACTCCATACTGTAGTAGTAGTGGGTCAACTCATTGTTTTCCAGCCACCATAAAACACAGTAGAAAACAGGAGAAAGGTGACCACAACAAACATATCGGAGGAAATGCTACAGCCATTATAGAACTAGAGCGCTGAGTCTTGAAAGTAAAAATAAAAGAGTAAGATCGGCATAGGGGCAGCAGACCAAAAAAAAGTGACAAAGGGTATAACCCTTGGTCCAACATTAAGATGATGGAAAAAAGTGAAGCAGCTGGGTTTACAATGTTGAAGTGGCAGTTTTGTGTGGTGATTACATTCTTCTATTATTGTCTGTGGCCATGTTGTTAGGAGAATGACTGCCACAAAGTTAACTAATGTTAGAGTACTGTGCAAGCGATAATATTGAAATGGAAGGAGTATCAGACCACTGCAAATCTACCAAGACCTGGCCGTCCCTCTAAACTTTCAGCTCATACAAGGAGAAGACTGATCAGAGATGCAGCCAAGAGGCCCATGATCACTCTGGATGAACTGCAGAGATCTACAGCTGAGGTGGGAGACTCTGTCCATAGGACAACAATCAGTTGTATACTGCACAAATCTGGCCTTTATGGAAGAGTGGCAAGAAGAAAGCCATTTCTTAAACATATCCATAAAAAGTGTTGTTTAAAGTTTGCCACAAGCCACCTGGGAGACACACCAAACATGTGGCAGAAGGTGCTCTGGTCAGATGAAACCAAAATTGAACTTTTTGGCAACAATGCAAAACGTTATGTTTGGCGTAAAAGCAACACAGCTCATCACCCTGAACACACCATCCCCACTGTCAAACATGGTGGTGGCAGCATCATGGTGTGGGCCTGCTTTTCTTCAGCAGGGACAGGGAAGATGGTTAAAGTTGATGGGAAGATGGATGGAGCCAAATACAGGACCATTCTGGAAGAACACCTGATGGAGTCTGCAAAATCTACAATGGAATGGTTCAAAAATAAACATATCCAGGTTTTAGAATGGCCAAGTCAAAGTCCAGACCTGAATCCAAGAGAGAATCTGTGGAAAGAACTGAAAACTGCTGTTCACAAATGCTCTCCATCCAACCTCACTGAGCTCGAGCTGTTTTGCAAGGAGGAATGGGCAAAAATTTCAGTCTCTCGATGTGCAAAACTGATAGAGACATACCCCAAGCGACTTACAGCTGTAATCGCAGCAAAAGGTGGCGCTACAAAGTATTAACTTAAGGGGGCTGAATAATTTTGCACGCCCAATTTTCCAGTTTTTGATTTGTTAAAAAAGTTTGAAATATCCAATAAATTTCATTCCACTTCATGATTGTGTCCCACTTGTTGTTGATTCTTCACAAAAAATTACAGTTTTATATGTTTATGTTTGAAGCCTGAAATGTGGCAAAAGGTCGCAAAGTTCAAGGGGGCCAAATACTTTCGCAAGGCACTGTACCTTTTTAGTCTAGCACAACTGGGTTTATTTTTGTCGTAATATTACCACTAATAGGACGGTGTAGTCCCTCATTCGTCCAGGAGTGTTCTATCGTAGAAAAGGTTTCAGTCGTAGTCATCTGGACACTGTTTTCAGAATCAAGACGTTTCGGCTCCCATCCGGAAGTCATTCTCAATTGTGAAGAAATGGAAAGGGAACTCAGAAATTTAAGCTACTCTGTGTTACATAAGCCCTGCCCTCAGGAAGGACCTACCTGAGTATCTGTTGATTAGCTAGTTTCACCTGAAACTGACCTAATTGTTTCCATAATGGCCCAGTAATCTGTAATCAGGCCTATTGTTTTCTGGCTGCACCTCCCTCATCACTGTTAAGTACCTGATTAGCATATTATTGGCGTGACCAAGTTGCTAATACACTGTGGTAGGCTTTGGGCAGATTGAATGACCACCATTTCTGTTCAAAGAGGGGTTTTCTTTTTTCACAAAAATGGCTTCCTTGACACCCCGTTCAAACCAACTCTTCTCGCTATCAGAATCAGAAATACTTTATTGATCCCCGAAGGAAAACTCTACTTAGAATCTTCACCTCGCTGTCTTCAAATGTGTGGTTTGTAGCTTTTAGATGCAAATGCACGGCGCTCTGCAATCCTGAGTTAGCATGTTGTCTATGCTGATAAAGTCTTTTGTGAAGTGGCTGTTTAGTCTCACCTATGTACCGTTCTTTGCAGTTTTCCTCACTGCATTGAATGGAGTAAACTACATTGCTCTGTTATTGTGTGGGCATCTTGTCCTTAGGATGAACGAGTTTCTGTCTTAAAGTGTTGCCTGGTTTAAAGAAAACAGGAACATCGTGCTGTCTAAAGATCCTTTGTAGTTTTTCAGACAGTACATAGATACATAAGGGATGGAGACACCGTTCCTTCTTGGTTCTGTTTCCATTTGTCCTGTTTTTTGGCTCTTTTAACTTTGTTGAGAACCCAAGTAGGATAACCACAGGCTGAGAGAGCATTCTGAACATGCATTTCCTCTTTCTTCTTACCCTCTGAGCCGGTGGGCACTTCTTGGGCTCTATGTTGTAATGTCCGGATTACACCCAGCTTGTGCTGTAATGGATGGTGTGAGTCAAAGAGCAAGTATTGATCCGTGTGTGTTGGTTTCCTGTACACTTCTATCTGGAGCTGTATAAACTTGTACTGGCCCCAGGCCATTGGTTATGTCGGTCCTGGCCCACTTCTGAATCCCCTGATACGCATCTTCGTTATAATGTTACATTGTTTGAGGGAACTATAACATTAGCTAACTGGATGGAACCGTCACTAATGCTAACATATCTCCTCAGGGATTGATGCTATTATTTTTCTAATTTTGACAATCTCAACGGTGACAACACATTAGTTAAGGTTTTAAGGACTATGGCTGTTGGTAGTTGTTGTTTATTTTTTAAATATGCAGAACTATAATTTTATGGGTTATTGTTGTTCGGACGATTAAGCTAAGTTAGCTAATATGTGCTAACATCAGTGTTCGTTTTTTCCACACTAACTGGCAACTATACCACGTGATATCAATGTTGTTATACTATTGGCTCACAAGCCTTGTTAGAAGCAGGAACCAAACTTCAGACATCTCACACAGAGATAAAGAAAAACATTCATTTTGGACCCGTCCAAATTTTTTAAATTATTAATTCACAATCATAATAATTTTTTTTAGGAAAAGTGATACTTTCTAAAAGCTATGTGGATGTAGTATTATTTTTTATTTTTTATTTTTTAAATATTCATCTACATAAAAGTTTCATCAATGTAACCTTTAACAATCAACTAAACTGTCCATTTCAACACAAAAGATTGGTTAACATACCAGAAACATTCCTGCAGTTAGCGACATATATGAAACAGTCGCCATTTGTTTCTCCTGCTGACATGGATGCCTGAATTCACCAAATTGACACAGCTCTCCTCCACTGCAGCACCATGGACCAACTCAACTATGCACAAATTTGCCATGGACTGTTCATGTGCGAGCCTTTCCCTACTTCATAATTTTGCCTAGCAACCTCAGCACCATTTTTTTCTTTTCCATGTTATTTTTTCTTTATATTTTACAGACATGAAATTCAAATGCAAATTCAAGTTTAGCTTGACAGTTAAAAAGTGAGTGAAGCTGTAATGTTGTTAATGTTCCCTCAAAAGGGAGCCTTACAGAGTGTGTTGGGGTTGTCAATTATGTTAATGATCAATTCTCATGAACCTACCCATGTACAGGCACATGACGTTCATCAAGTCAAAAACAGTGCATCTTTCATATTTTTAGAATGAACAAAATTTAGTGTTGTGATACAATATTTCCTGCTGTACAAAACTGACTCTTATGGTGTGGATGCTACTGGAATATAAAAGGGGGGTCTTTGTCAGCTTGGTAGAGTTGGGTATTGTTGGAATTTTATCGATTCTGATTCCGATTCCGATTCTGCTTATCGATTGCGGTTCTTATCGATTCCCAGTTTCAGATTCTAAAATGGTAAAAAAAAAAAAAGGTCAAATGTTTAGATGCTTATTATGTTATGTTACATTTTGTGTACCTTTGCATTAGGTTGCGCCCTGCGTTTGTAAACTTAATTCCCTATTTTGATTTGTTGTTGATAGTGTAGGAATATTATTTTATATTCATTATATCAATGATCAATAACTATTTACTCTC
This sequence comes from Siniperca chuatsi, assembly GCF_020085105.1. Taxonomy (NCBI): domain Eukaryota; kingdom Metazoa; phylum Chordata; class Actinopteri; order Centrarchiformes; family Sinipercidae; genus Siniperca; species Siniperca chuatsi. The sequence goes on along the minus strand of NC_058056.1, from coordinate 4,393,558 downwards.
TTATTTTTGTGGCTTCACTGTGGTTATGTTTATACCTAACAGAAATCACAGAACTATGTCCCCATAAATTAACTCAAAATGTATTAACAATAAAATGATAATATCAAGAAAAATAAAAGGTTCACACTAAAATAAATAACAGTAAACCAAGAAAATAGCAGTCTACTGACCTTTCATAAAAATAAACAAATCAGTATTCACGCAAATGAATCTTATGTCCCTTTAACCTTTTTGTGTTACTATATTTCACCTTTTAATGTAGCCTATTTTTTGTTTTTGCACTTCCACAGTTAATTCAATTAAATGTATTTATATAGCGCCAATTCATAACAGAAGTTCTAGGTCTAGAACAGGTCTAGACCGTACTCTTTATAATATTAATTACAGAGACCCAACAAATCCCACCATGAGCAAGCATTTGGCGACAGTGGCAGGGAAAAACTTCCTTTAAGAGGGCAGAAACCCTTGGACAGAACCAGACTCAATGGGCAGCCATCCGCAGCTGCTGTGTTAGGTTTTGAGAGAGAGAGAGAGAGAGAAGAGAGAGGTTTTGGGGGGTGGGGGGGTGCACAATGTAAGGACCACGTAGAATTTTTTTATATATAGTAGAATAGTAACTGTAGTGTTAATATTAATAAATTAGTAATAATAGGAATGACAGCTATAGGAAAATAATGTCAGCATCAGTAACAGAGCCAATAAAAACAACTGTAGTAGCAGTTGTCGAGCAGGAACACAGGGGCAGCAGGTGGCCCACAGAGGCAGAAATACCTGCTGAAAGCGACAGAAGGAGAGAGGAGAGAAAACGAGAAAGCACAAAACTATGGGAGAGAGAAGATGTTGAGTTAGTAACATACAGTAATGGAATAAAAATGCATACAGATGGAGAAGAAGAGAGGAGAGAGGCGCATCATGTGAAGTCTCCCGGCAGTCTAGGCCTATAGCAGCATAACTAAGGGATGGTTTAGGACTCACCCGAGCCAGCCCTAACTATAAGCTTTATCAAAGAGGAAAGTCTTTAGCCTACTCTTAAATGTGGAGTTGGTGTCTGCCTCCCGAACCTAAACTGGGACCTGATTCCACAGGAGAGGAGCTTGATAACTGAAGGCTCTGGCTCCCATTCTACTTTTGGAGACTCTAGGAACCACAAGTAACCCTGCATCCTGGGAGCGCAGTGTTCTAGTCGGATAATATGGTATTATGAGATCTTTAAGATACGATAGTGCCAGACCATTAAGAGCTTTGTAAGTGAGGAGAAGGATTTTAAATTCTATTCTGGATTTTACAGAAAGCCAGTGAAGAGAAGCTAATATTGGAGAGATGTGATCTCTTTTCCTAGTTTTTGTCAGTACACGTGCCGCAGCATTCTGGATCAACTGGAGAGTCTTAAGGGACTTATTCGGGCAACCTGATAATAAGGAATTGCAGTAGTCCAGCCTAGAAGTAACAAATGCATGCACTAGTTTTTCGGCATCCTTTTGAGACAGGATATGCCTTATTTTTGCAATGTTGCGTAGGTGAAAAAAGGCAGTCCTTGAAGTTTGTTTCATGTGGAAGTTAAAGGATAAATCCTGATCAAAGATAACTCAGAGGTTCCTTACGGTGCTGCTGGAGGCCAGGGCATTGCCATCTAGAGTAACTATATCTTTAGATAATGTGTCTCGGAGGTGTTTGGGACCAAGTACAATAACTTCAGTTTTGTCAGAGTTTAACATCAGAAAGTTGCAGGTCATTCAGGTCTTTATGTCCTTAAGGCATGCCTGAAGTTTAGTTAACTGGTTAGTTTCATCTGGCTTGATCGATAGATATAATTTGTCTCTGTGCTATGATGCACTCTAAACCCTGACTGAAACTCCTCAAATAAATTATTGTTATTTAGAAAGTCACACAACTGATTGGTGACTGCTTTCTCAAGGATCTTAGAAAGGAAGGGAAGGTTAGATATAGGTCTATAGTTGGCTAAGGATCAAGAGTGGGCTTTTTAAGAAGCGGTTTAATTACAGCTACTTTTAAAGGATTGTGGTACATAGCCTGTTAATAAAGACAGATTGATCATATCCAATAAAGAAGTGCTAATTAAGGGTAAAACATCTTTAAGCAGCCTAGTTGGAATGGGGTCTAAGAGACAGGTTGATGGCTTAGTTGAATTAATCGTCGAAGTCAGCTGAAGAAGGTTGACAGGAGCAAAGCAGCCAAAACACACATCAGGCTCTACAACTGTTTCCAAGGTTCCTGTGTTTGAAGACAAGTCAGCACCAGTTAAAGGCAGGACTTGATGATTTTTTTTCATGAAAAGTCATTGCTACTGAGAGCTATAGGAATACATGGTTCAATAGAGCTATGACTCTCTGTCAGCCTGGCTACAGTGCTGAAAAGAAACCTGGGGTTGTTTTTATTTTCCTCTATTAATGATGAGTAGTAAGCTGCTCTGGCATTATGGAGGGCCTTCCTATATGTTTTAATACTATCTTGCCAGACTAAACGGGATTCTTCCAGGTTGTTGGTTTTCGTGATGTTTGCTTTAATTTGTGGGTTTGGGGGTTATACCATGGAGCTAACCTTTGTTTTATTATCTTCTTTTTAAGAGGAGCGATAGAATCGAGTGCCGTTCGCAGTGAGCCTGTAGTCAAGTAGATGGTCAATTTGGGAGGGGCTGCGATTTGCATAGTAGTCCTCTGTTATATTGCGACATAACATTGAATTAAAAGCAGATGGGATTGCTTCCTTGAATCTAGCCACAGCAATATCAGATAGACATCTAGAGTAAGAATTTTTGCCTAATGGTGTGTTGTCCAGTGATAACAGTTCAAAAGTTATTAAATAATGGTCCGATAAAGAAGGATTCTGTGGAAAGACTATTAAATGTTCAATTTCAATGCCATGTACCAGAACAAGGTCGAGGTTATGGTTAAAACAGTGAGTGGCTTCATGTACACTCTGACAAAAGCCAATTGAATCTAATAATGTTTTAAGGACTAAACTTCATAAAAACTCAGATAGAAACTCAGAATAAGGACCAGGAGCACGGTACACTATAACAAATAGAATTGGCTGTCGTGTTTTCCAGGTTGGGTGTGAAAGACTAAGAACAAGGCTTTCGAATGAGTTATAATTTAGTTTAGGTTTAGGGTTGATTAATAGGCTTGAGTCAAAGATGGCTGCAACACCACCTCCTCGGCCTCGAGGAATATGAGTATTTATATGACTGGGTGGAGTGGATTCATTTAGGCTAACATATTCTTTACGTCCCAGCCAGGTTTCAGTAAGACAAAATATGTCAATATGATACTCCGATATTAAATCGTTCACTAGTACAGCTTTAGATGACAGAGATCTGATGTTTAAGGATCCACATTTAATTCTCCTATTTTGTTGTGCTATTTCAGTATTTTTGTTTAGGTTTTTATTTATAACTCCTCTTCTGTTAACTTTAGATTTTATTAATTTAAGTGGCCGGGGGCGGACACCGTCACTAAGGAGTTTTGGGTGGGTAACTGCTCTGGAAGCGCAGAGAAGCGTGTAGGACTGCAACTCTGCCTCCTGGTCTCAACTCTGAGTTGTCATGGTTTTGGTCCACTAATAAACTCAGATTTCTGGATATGAGAGCAGCTCCATCCAAAGTGGAATGAATGCCATCTCTCCTAATCAGACCAGGTCTTCCCCAAAAAGTCTGCCAATTATCTACATAGCCCACATAGTTTGCTGGACACCACCTCGACAGCCAGCGGCGGAATGAAGACATGCGGCTAAACATGTCATCATTGGTCAGGTTTGGCAGGGGCCCAGAGAAAACTACGGAGTCCGACATTGTCTTTGCATATGTACACACCGACTCAACATTAACTTTAGTGACCTCTGATTGGCGTAATCGGGAGTCGTTACTGCCGACGTGAATAACAATCTTACTGTATTTACGTTTATCCTAAGCCATCAGTTTTAAATAGGATTCTACGTCGCCCGCTCTGGCCCCAGGAATACATTTGACTATGGTTGCTGGTGTTGCTAACTTCACGTTTCTCAAAATGAAGCTGCCAATAATCAGAGTTGGTTTCTCTGTCTGAAGGAAGCATAGCCCTAAGCAGAAGCCCACGGTTCACCACCAACCTGTACACGTTTCTAACAAGTTCTCCCCACTCAGTGACACACCCGCTGAGAAACCAACTCTCCCTGTAAAATCCAGAATAGAATTTAAAATCATTCTCCACACCTACAAGCACTTAATGATCAGGCACCATCGTAGCTTAAAGAGCTCATGATATTATTACCCGACCAGAACACTGCACTCCCAGGATGCAGGGTTACTTGTGGTTCTTAGAGTCTCCAAAAGCAGAATGGGAGCCAGAGTCTTCAGCTATCAAGCACCTCTCCTGTGGAATCAGGTCCCAGTTTGGGTTCAGGAGGCAGACACCATCTCCATATTAAAGAGTAGGCTTAAGAGTTTCCTCTTTGATAAAGCTTATTGTTAGGACTGGCTTGGGTTGGGGGACCATTCCTTATTATGCTGGTATAGGCCTGCCGGGAGACTTCCCATGATGCACTGAGCTCCTCTCTCCTCCTCTCCCTCTCCATTTGTATGTATTTTTTTTATTTTAAAATTCTAGGAAGAATTTAATTGTGCCCCCCCAACCCAACTGGCAACAGCCCACCTTTCTTCCCAGCTTCCCAAAACCTCTCTCTCTAAACCTCTCTCTCTCTCTCTCAAAACCTAACACAGCAGCTAAATTTAATGAAGTGATTCCATCTGCATTTATTTCAATGCCATGTCTCAATATAACAAAGGACTCCTATGCTAATTTCAGTCCCTCCCAAATTGACCATCTTGTTGATGGTGCTGCAGGCTCACTACAAACGACACTCAACGCTATTACCCCTCTAAAAAAGAAGATAATAAAACAAAGAAGGTTAGCTCCTTGGTATAAACCCCAAACTCGCAAATTAAAGCAAACATCACGAAAACTTGGAAATGACGTTCCACCAATCTGGAAGAATCTCATTTATTCTGGCAAGATAGTCTTAAAACATATAAGAAAGCCAGAGAAACGTACTACTCAACATTAAGAGAGGAAGAACAACACCAGGTTTCTTTTCAGCACTGTAGCCAGGGAGAGAGTCACAGCTCTATTGAGCCATGTATTCCTATAACTCTCAGTAGTAACGACTTCACGAGCGTCTTTAATTAAACGCTTTGCCACGTCTTGGGAATCCAGGCATCAGAAGACCCAGGCCTCGCGCTTGAAGGTACTGAAATGCCTTGTGCCAGGGTCGATAGGAAGCTTGGATACCAAGTACATCGAAATGGCGATGGAGCCAAGGGGGTGGGAACAGGACCCATCCCCACGGTCGCTCCAGACCACCACCATCAAATCCTGGTGCTGATCCTTCTCGGCTGCCCATGAGTGTGCCACAACCGCAGACTGAATGTCTCCCTTCCTGTCGCCACTCCAGATGCGCTCTTGATAAAACCTCACAAGCCATGCCTACTCACAGAGAGAGAGACAGACTCTACTCCCAAAAGGGGGGAACAGCCAAGGAGAAGGCCACACCTCCTGATGGGTAAGATTCTTTGCTGAGAGATGTCATTCCTAACCCTGGAGCCCCATAATGTTCCAAACAGATGTGGTCCCAGTCCAATTGATATATTATAGATAAACATACTCTAAGCTATAACACATGCAACTTCAACATGGATTGACCTATATTTAACCCACCAATCCTCCCTTTTTAACCCCCGTTTTTCTTCTAAAGTAGATTAACATATGGAGTAATTTATAATCACTAACTGAAAAAGATACATTTGATTACATATACCAACACATATAACAAGGTACATGACACATAAAATGATTCAATACAAGGAAGGGCAAAAAATCCAAAAAGACAATGGAAACAAACTTGGGAAAATTCCCTTCTGACCCCCCTAAAATTACGATCCAGCCAATTTCCTGGGGCGGTCGCTGTCTTCAGCCTGCATTGTACAATTCTTCATCTTTCACTCTATCTTCCTTGATCTCTTCCTTTCTGAACATCAGAAAGGAAGTGTATTGTACTGTGACACAATAAAATATTAACCCACTCTAACCAAATAATGAAAAGCAAATAAAATTTAAGCACATAAAACATTACATTCAAATCTCTACTTCATGCATAAAGGATTACAAAGTCCATGTGGACGTCTTCCTTCTGCCATAACATCATTTTCTTGTTTTGTTCACTGTCCTCTCGATGCCTTAATCCACCTCTTGCATTTATCCCTCATCTTCAGATGACGACGTGGAAGAGCATGAGGTACTGTCATATCTCTGCCTCCTCCCTTGCAAGTCCACATGAATGTGGTGCACAGGGTTCTGAACCATCGAAATGTTAGTCATAGATTTAAGAATTAATGCACACATAGGAAAACAACATCCAAGCACAAAGATAACTATAAAAAGATGTTTAAGATCGGGCTGGCAATACTTAAGCCCCATGCAAGAATGGAATTCGAAATATTTGTGTCACCCATTCCATGCCTTTAATATTCTCATACTTGCCACCCAAAAGATAAGCTTCTCTATTCGTGGTTACAATATTCTCCTGAACTACCTTACCTTAATTTTTTAAAGCAACTGACAAATTTACCAATCCCTCAGATTCAGATGGCAAATAAGTACAGCAACTATCGGTCAATTACAGTACACAATGCCAAATGATTTTCAATAGCATACTGCTGAATAAGTGCAACTTCCGCACTTAGTGACTGAAATTCCAATATGGCATTTGCAAGACTAACCACATCATACAGAGTGAGTGCCATTAAAAAGTGATTCTGTAATTCTGTAATCCAATACAAAGTCTTGATATAATCATCTCCCAATGCATAATACTTCTCTTCCAATCCTCTAGCGTCCTTATTTTGGAAGTGGATGTATCCTGTAACATCTGAAATGTCTCTTTTCACTTCTTCTCCTATATTGTGTTCCTTCCTAAACTCAACAGGTTCAACAACATACAATAACTCATTCACTTTGCATACACCACAATGTCCCCTAAAGTATGTTGGCAATGCATTCCACACCTTACCTCCACAACACCAATAAAACCCAGGAGTTACTGCCGCTCCTAAAACTACTAACCTCATGTAATCATTTGGGTAACTAAAGAATTTACTATATAATTCCTTAGGAACTTCTCCTACTTCTCCTCCTTTTCCCCTCGTTTCTCCTTCTAGACAAACATCAAAAGTCACTGACTCATTATACATTGCAGGGATCTGGGATGGAATCTGCGAAAGGTCAATAGGACTATTCAGTACATGCTTCTTTTAAAATGTCTTTACAACTTTGCAATGGGGGTTCACGTTTAGAAACTATAAGCGTTGTATTATGTTCACGGTCAGTTTCTTGACCTTTACCTTGACTAACTGTGATATATGAATAAATCTTATATTTCCCCATTCGGTGAAACACTCCCCTTTCCTGTTGTATGCCAACTTCAGCAATATCATTTAAAAACAACCCATGCACCACTACAACAGGTCTATTGGCTGCAAATGCCACTCCTGCAAGCGCTCCCATGACAGGGTGCATTTGAAGAACAAACTGAAACATCGCCAAATAGCGGGATGGCATTCCTCTAGGGCCTAAGCAACATCATGAAATGAAGTACTTGGTTTATCTACATTAAATGACATGTCCAATGGCTCATAAAATGAATCGTCGTCATTTTCTGTTAATGTAAATAGTCCAACAGCTTCACCAAGAAATGGTACTGCCTCCTCATCATCCTTATCAGACAAAACCAGAACAAATGTTCAGAAACCCAATATGGTGCACAAACACAGGAACCTCAGGAATATAGGCATATATATTCAGGCAAGGTTCCATCTGTGGTCTCCTGTTGGTCCCTTAACGGTGGGTTTGGAGCCGTTTGACTCAACTGGCATGGATCCATTGGTGCTGGCCTTTCACTTTGACTGCAGTTCTGGTAACCAGCAGGACCTGCATTGGTGGCCTGTACCGTGGTTCTCTTGTGGTCACCATCAAGCTCCTCACCAGCACATACTCACCAGGTTGAAAAGTATGCGTCGCCTCCTCTGCAGGCACCGGGAGTTTCTCAACCACCTGTCTGGAAAACTCAGAAACAAAATTGTATAAGGTTTTAACATATTCTTGTAATTGTGTTAAATCTACCACCGTTTTTTCATTCATTAAGACTCCCAAAGGAAAAGGTTGTCCCATTAATACCTCATGAGGCGACAAACCCGTGGTTTTATTTGGCGCTGCCCTCATTGACATCAATGCTAATGGCAGTGCCTCCAACCAATTAATTTTCCTTGATTGATGTAACTTGTCCTTAATTGTTCTATTTGTCCTTTCTACTTGACCAGAACTTTGTGGGTGGTATGGAATATGAAAGGTCCACTTAATTCCTATCGCTGCAGACAACTATTTAGTAATCTTAGTTGTAAAAGGCGTTCCATTATCAGAATCTATTCCCACAGGTATTCCAAATTGTGAAACAATGTTCCATCCCCAACAATCTTCCATCCCCAAACTTCCATAGATCATCAACATCCTGATAACAACGTCTTCCACCATTTTACTTCAGCTACGCTTGTCTCTGAAATGCAAGAAGGTCACTAACTGTGAATGGAGCTATGGCACCAGTGCAGGCATAAAAACAGCATTCATCCACAGGGGAAACTCAGCATATAATGCTGCATTGTTTGCACATATATCAGCTAAATTATTGCCTCTGGCCACCTGTGAATCATCCCTTCCATGTCCTGCACATTTTACCACAGCAATCTCTGATGGTCGCATCATTGCTGCTAATAATTATTTAATCAAAGCAACATGTTGAATCAGTTTTCCAGCAGTTGTCACAAAGCATCTATTGTTCCAGATCAATCTAAAATCATGCGCACACAAGAAACCAAATTTCATTTCTGCATAAATTGTCACCGCCTTATTGTCAGCCAGTAAGCAGGCTCTTGTTAATGCAATTAATTCAACTGCTTGTGCTGATTCAACTGCTACCTTGAATGCCTCCAAACATTTGCCATCTACAACTGTATAACCTGATACAACTGTTTTATCATCTGGGTGCATCGACGATCCATCACAATATACAACAATGTCATTCTTCTCTAGTGGAGCCTGTTGCAAATTTGCTCGAATGCTAGAGATTGAATTAATTAATTCCAAACAGTCATGATCAATCTCCATGTAATCTTCTTGTTACCCCTGTAACAATGCTTTTAAATGCACAGCCAGATTTGTGTGCACTGCTGTTGAAATCGTAAGATTTTGAGTCCCTGTCAAAATGTGTTCATAATTGCTACGTCTTTGGCTAGTTATGTGTTGTGTTGTAATATTCAACAAAATAATATTTACTGCATGAGAAGTATGAAGAATCATGGGATGTCCCAGTACAATCATTTGTGACTTCTCCACCATAATTGCAGCTGCTGCCACAGCACGTAAACAAGAAACCATGCCTTTTACAATTAATGGCAGCGTCTTTGAATAGTATGTCACTGGTCTTGGTCTGTCCTCGTGCATCTGAGCCAATACAGCAGTGGCTGCACTTCCATCCTCTGCCACATAGAGGTGAAAAGTCTCTGCAGCTCCAGAGGTAGAAATACCTGCTGAAAGCAACAGAAAGAGACAGAAGGAGAGAAACGAGAAAGCACAGAACTACGAGAGAGAGAAGATGTCAAGTTCGTAGCATGCAGTAATGGGATAAAAATGCATACAGATGGAAAGCGAGAGAAGGAGAGAGGAAAGAGGTGCATCATGGGAAGTCTCCCGGCAGTCTAGGCCTATAGCAGCTTAACTAAGGGATGGTTCAGGGCTCACCCAAGCCAGCCCTAACTATAAACTTTATCAAAGAGGAAAGTCTTAAGCCTAATCTTAAATGTGGAGATGGTGTCTGCCTCCCGAACCCAAATTGGGAGAGGAGAGGAGCTTGGTATCTGAAGGCTCTGGCTCCCATTTTTAGAGACTCCAGGAACCACAAGTAATCCTACATCCTGGGAGCACAGTGTTCTAGTTGGGTAATATGGTATTATGAGATCTTTAAGATATGATGGTGCCTGACCATTAAGAGCTTTGTAGGTGAGGAGAAGGATTTTAAATTTTATTCTGGATTTTACAGGGAGCCAGTGCAGAGAAGCTAATATTAGAGAAATATGATCTCTTTTCCTAGTTTTTGTCAGTACACGTGCCACAGCATTCTGGACTAACTGGAGAGTCTTAAGGGACTTATTCGGGCAGCCTGATAATAAGGAATTGCAATAGTCCAACCTAGAAGTAACAAATGCATGCACTAGTCTTTTGGCATCATTTTGAGACAGGATGTGCCTGATTTTTGCAATGTTGCGTAGGTGAAAGCAGGCAGTCCTTGAAGTTTGTTTCATGTGGAAGTTAAAGGATAAATCCTGATCAAAGATAACTCAGAGGTTCCTTACGGGTGCTGCTGGAGGCCAGGGCATTGCCATCTATAGTAACTATATCTTTAGATAATGTTTCTCATTTTTGACTATGATCCATGCTTGGGTTAAGCACCAGGCCAAATTGGTCGTTTAGTAGACCCAACACTAAATGGTGCGACTCGTTGGCGGCTGTGGCTTAGTGATAGAGCGGGTCGTCCACCAATCGGAAGGTCGGTGGTTCGATCTTGGCTACCCCCACGTGTGACGAGCAGTTCTGCCATCGCTGTGTGAATGGGGTGAATGTGATATGTAGTTGAAGCGCCAATTATGGTGCTTGTGGAAAGCATTTTCCAGATTTGGCAAGACTATGCACATATGTTCAGATAAGTCAACCTGCTGTTGTCTTTTCTTTTTCTGCTTCTATTTTTGGCTCTTTGTGTAGTGTGATGAGAGCCAGTTTGGAACAACAATCTTACGAGCAGCCCCAACATCATAGTGCGCATGCGCCAGCCTGTATGCTGCCTGTTGCCGTAGCTCTGTCTTGTTGTCCTACTTTTTCCAACTTTTAGCTTTCCTTTTTCTTCCAAACTTGAGTAACTTGTGTGTAAGTATAATTTAAACTACGCTCTTTACGAAAATGAGAGTAGAAAGTGTTTTAGTACTTTTTTTCGCCGTGGAACTTCTTCTCCTGCTACTCGGTCAGGGCACCACTGCAGATCAGCTGTTTGGCCGCATTGTTTACACCAGTGTGTTTCAACAATACTGACTAATTTCACCCAGTATGTGAGTTGTCCTACTAGAGAGGAGAGGACACTGGACCTGCTGTATGCTAACGTTAAGGACGCATACAGCTACTTTACTGATGGTAATAGGGAGGAGGTGAGGGCTATCCAGGCCGACCTGAAGGTGAAGATCAGGGAGGCCAAGGAGAAGCACAGGAGGAAGCTGGAGCGGAAACTCCAGCAGAACAACATGAGAGAGGTCTGGAGCGGCATGAAGAGCATCAGTGGCTTCAGACCAACTGGCAGCAGAGGAGTTGAAGGCAGCTTGGACAGGGCCAATGAACTTAATCTGTTCTTTAACAGATTCGACACTCATCCCCCCTCTAACTCAGCTGCTGTCGGCCCTCAGACTCCTCTGTGTCCACTGCTCCCCCCTTCTCCATCTTCCTGGGAGAGTCCTACTCCCCCCTCAACTGGCTATCAGGCTAACGGCCCTCTTCACTACTAATGACCCCCGACTGTAACCTCTGCTGTGTGTCTGACTACTGACCAGGTGAGAGGACAGCTGATGAAACTCCACTCAAACAAGGCTGCAGGCCCCAATGGAGTTAGCCCCGGGGTGCTAAAAGCCTGTGCCCCCCAGCTATGTGGAGTCCTTCAATATGTCTTCAACCTGAGCCTGAGTCTTCAAAGGGTCCCTGTTCTGTGGAAGACATCTTGCCTCGTTCCTGTGCCAAAGACGTCGCGTCCCAGTGGCTCCAAGGACTACAGACCGGTGGCACTGACCTCCCACATAATGAAGACCCTGGAGAGACTGCTGGAACAGCTGCGGCCCATGGTCAGACCCCTCCTCGACCCCCTTCAGTTCGCCTACCAGCCCTGGCTGGGAGTTGAGGACGCCATCATCTTCCTGCTGACCTGCATCTACACCCACCTGGACATGCCGGCAAGCATGGTGAGGATGTTTTTTTGACTTCTCCCATGCTTTCAACACCATCCAGCAAGCCCTGCTGGGTGAGAAGCTGGCAGCGATGCAGGTCGATGTCCCCCTTGTGTCCTGGATTGTTGACTACCTGACTGGCAGACCACAGCACGTGTGTCTGCAGCACTGTGCAGCACTTGTGCCAAGGCACAAGTGACCCCAGTTTCCATCCAGGGGATCAGTGTGGACATGGTAGAGGATTACAAGTACCTGGGACAATAAACTGGACTGGGCTAAGAACACTCAAGCTCTGTACAGGAAGGGCCAGAGCCGCCTCTATTTTCTGAGGAGGCTGAGGTCCTTCAACATCTGCCGGACAATGCTGAAGATGTTTTATGAGTCTGTGGTGGCCAGTGCTATCCTGTATGCTGTTGCATGCTGGGGCAGCAGGCTGAGGGTAGCGGACGCTAACAGACTCAACAAACTGATCAGTAAGGCCAGTGACATTGTGGGGGTGGAGCTGGACTCTCTGGCGGTGGTGTCAGAGAGGAGGATGCTGGCCAAACTACATGCCATCTTGGACAGTGTCTCCCACCCACTCCATGACATGCTGGTCAAGCAAAGGAGTACCTTCAGTGGAAGACTCATCCCCCTAAAAAGTATCACAGAGTGCCACAGGAAGTCATTCCTGCCTGTGGCCATCAAAGTCTTTGACTCCTCCCTCTAAGGGTAGTCTGTATGACCCTAAGTCATTAAACTGGACATTGATCATTACATCTCTGCAATACTTGACATAATTGTGCAATATTCTGTGTAATACTCCTGTGCAATATTTTAGTTTATAATTCCCTATTTATTGATATTGATATTACTCATCCCTCTATTATTGCTCTGCAATATCCTCCGTCTCAACCTTAATTAAGCTACACTTAACCTGACAGTTCATGCACTATTACCTTATACCGTATTATTATAATCAACCGGTAAACCCACTTGGTACTTCACACTTATTTTATACTTATACCCACTTGGTACTTAATTTATTTTCTGACCTGTATTGTAGTGTATTATATTTTTTGCTAGTACTTCTATCCCTGTGTGTACTGACGTAAAGGCGAGCTGCTGTAACAAGAGTTTCCCCTCGGGGATCAATAAAGTATTTCTGATTCTGATTCTGAGATTGCTGCTAGACCACCCTATTTGCTGCACACAATAGGTGTGCCTCCCTTTGTGTGTGGCAAACGGGAGAGCAAACACTTTTTTGACAGCAGCGAAAATGTTTTATTATTAAGTATTTCTGATTTCTGATTCTGAACATCTTAAGGAGGAACCACAATAACTTGGCTAGAATTTTGATGAGCATTCATATGCCTTTGCCTATGAATTTTACCAATGGTGTAGCTACCCCTAGTCTGTGCAGGATACCCATGATTATCATGAACACTACAAGTATGCAGACAGCTAATAAGCCCCATTTCACTTTGTGGAAGACATATACCATTTTTAGCCATGCATCTTCAAAAACTGTTTTTATGCTATTTACTGCAGTGTCTGTCCCTTCCACTACTTTTGTAGCTACATCTTCCACAGCGTCCTTGACCTCTTTGTAGATATCTATTGCCGGATGAAGGAATGTATATAGGCTATCTGCTGGGGCCTGACGATGTATTTTGACGTCTGTTGCATTGGTAGGAGATAATTTTATGTTCCATCCTTCTCAGAATCAATCAAAATCAGAATCAGAAATACTTTATTGATCCCCGAGGGGAAACTCTTTTGCTACAGCAGCTCACTATCACGTCAGTGCACACAGGAATAGAAGTACTAAGCAAAAAGATATAATAAACTATAATACAGGTCAGAAAATAAATTAAGTACCAAGTGGGTATAAGTATAAGTATAAAATAAGTGTGAAGTACAAAGTGGGTTAACCGGTTGATGATCATAATACGGTATAAGGTACGGTATAAGGCATGTATAAGGCATGAACTGCCAAGTTAAGTGTAGCTTATTAAGATTATAATGAGACGGAGGATATTGCATCGCCCATAACCTTACTCCCAGCAGTCAAACATAGCTGTTTCCGACATTGAACACCAGTCTGTTATCATAAACTCTTTCTTCCCTAACATATATTCTTGGGGCGAGAGGGTGTACGGAGCGTGATGATCTAGTAAAAGAGCACATATGTTTATGCCTCTGCCTGAGGTTCCTCCATACCAGGAGTTACCCCATAAGTTGCAGAGACATAAATACCAATTCAAGCCTCATGGCTTGTGTAGCCACCGTGATAACTAAAGTCATTTCTCATCATGGGCTTGATGCCTAGTAAGAATTTATGAGACATTGTTTCAGATTTAGTCATTATTGTGGGTGGTGTGAAGCTAACATTATCTCTGCTAATTTGTATTATCTTAGCAGGTTAGGTTCAAGAGCCGGTTTAATGAGGAGGTATCAAGCCTCCTATAACACTTTAACAAAAAACAATTCAATTCAAAACAGATCCTCAGTTCACAAAATAGCAACAAATCAACTACACATCCACACCTCTAGCAACCAGACAAAGTCAAATCAATAGCTGTAACAGCAGATCAAATACAATTAAATGCCTTCTGGAGCTAATCAAATTCAAGACAGTATTTTTAGCAAGGAATCAAATGTAACTCAATACTTTTAACAACAAATCAATCCAATCCATATCCAATAATATTAGCAACAATCCCACGATTATTCAATACTATTACCGACAAATTAAATATCATTCAACAATGTTAGCAACCAATCAAATAGTATTCACTAGTATTAGCAACAGATCAAATATCATTCAATGATACTAGCAACCAATCAAATATTATTCAGCAATATTAGCAACAGGTCATATAGCTGCTCATTCACACATCGGGTATTGGAACGGAGAGGGTTCAATTTTAGCAGTTAGATATTCAACAGCAATTTGATAATTTAGCATAAAATAATTACTACAATTGTCTCCCTATGCCTAAGAGGATCATACCTTTTAGATGTGAGGCTGTGGCAGTTGGCATTCAGAGAAGAGTCTTACAGGAACTGTATTTCGATTGTAGAGTGTACAATCTGTTTTTATTTAAAAATGAACAAATCTTATATGGATTATTGAAATCCTTTAATCAGAAAGCAAATGGCTGCTAAAAATGCTAATGTAACAAACACGTCCCTCTCTACCTCTACAGTCAATCAAGAACAAAGAAAATCAAATATAAAAGTCTAGTCCACGGAGAGCAGGACAACAGAGAAAGCACACGAAAAAGAAAAACAAAAAAGAAGAGCGAGACCTACACTCTTCTGTGTCTCCTTTTTATACAGTTGGAGCACAGGAAATACTCAAGCTACCTTCTATATATGGTAAACATAAAATACAAACAAGACATTGGTCAAAGCTCAACCCCTCTACATCATAAATAAAACATGTGATCAGATACAAAAAATGCTAAACAAGCTGTTATCAGTAAGCCATTATTATTTTTAATCATGGTCCTGTGTATCAAAGTTCCATGGGAGGATATCAAGGGGTGAGGCTCGGCCATATTCCATTCAGCCGGACCCTCAACAGTGCAACAAAGCTTATTTTAGCTTTTAACATTGAGTTACATGTTCATTTGTGAGCATCCCTTCTCCTGTTCTAAGTTTGCAGCATCCTGCAACTCTTTATTGAGGTGCGGGAGAATGCCAAGAAGATGTGGACCTTAACTAAAGCGGACCTAGCCTGTGCTGAAGATGTGGCTAAAGCCCTGAAGCTAAACGTTGCAACAGATGTAATGTCAGAAGAAAAGACCCCTATACTGTCTGTTATAGTACCGCTGCATGGCTAGTTGTGCCCCAGCGCTCTGTCCATTCAACAGACTCGGCAGTTACGAGGGACATTTCTCAGATTTCTCAGGTACGGGTAACCTTAATGAGAAAACGTATTTACGTTTAGTTTACTACATGTGTTTTCACCTGTAAAACAAAACTACTTTTTCCCTTGACCTTGGTACAGCAGGTTGTGCAGTACAACGTAATGATATAACTATACCACTGTGACTCATCTTGTGTATGTGTGCTTGGTTATGAGAATAATTTTATGTTCTGAGTTCAGAAGAACCAGAACTATGTAGCAGAACTTAAAAAGGCTGACACTGGTTCTTCCACCCTGCAAGAGAAGAAAGGACTCTTAACAGTGGTCTAGCAGATTTATTTGGAGATACATTTTCTCTTCCCAAAAGACAGGACTCACCTATGTCACTACATGATCAGGCAGTGGATGAAATCAAGAACTACAAAGAGGCAGAGCCAGTGGCTCTCAGTGGGGATCCACTCAGTTTGTGGAGAGAGCACCAGGGTGCTTTCCCCTTACTGTCTAACTTAGCTGGAAATCCCCTCTGCATCCCAGGTACAAGTGTAGCCGCAGAGAGGGTGTTCTCCACCGCTGGAGACATAGTTACAGCTCAGTGAAGAGTTTTGAAACCTGAGCATGTTGATCAACTGTTGTTTCTCCACAAAAATCTGAAAACATGTTAAGCTTTAGCTGCCTGTACAAGGACATTTTTAAGTTTGTTAAAACTAATTTATGTAATTTATTATTATTTTCTTTTTTATGTTAGAACTGATACGTCAGGTGGACATTTTTACAGCAAATAGAAGTGCACTTCAAGTCAAGTGAAACCAGAATATTATCGATGCATCAAAAAACTAAAAGCATGAGAGACAACAGAAAAGGCCATTTTAAGTTTAAAAATTAAAGAATATTTTATTTGCATTTGTTAATAACAGAATATTTTATTTTACTCTTAAGATCTCTGTAGGCCTGAATTTAAGTGTTTTAAGTTGTGCGATCCTTAAGGATACATATTGTATCGTGAGGTTGTAGGCAATACCCAGCCCTATTGGGAATGTTGGTTTCTTTTAGGAATCGTTACACACACTTTACCCAGATCATATCTGTAATGACTGGTATATCAAAATACACACCATACAAATTAATACAAATACTAGAGACCATCTTGCAATGGGATCACACCAGCTGTGACACCAAATCGGTGTGTATGGTGAAATGGAACACCCTACTTCCTACCACCCTATTTCCAGCTTGTGGTCTTGTGGTCTACTCTTTCAGTTGATGAAACCACCTAGCGGCAAGCCAATTGAGAGGGCACCCATCTGTCACTCAAAGCGACCCACCCTTAATTATGAATAACTTCAAGCCTTAATATAATTTAAACGGGTGAGTTAAATAAAAATTCACCCCCTGTACATTTGTCATGAACGGGGAAATAAGCTGTGGAGACCAAAACCATTTTTTGTACCAGGCTGTAAACATCTTAATTTCTGCTGTAAAATTGGGGCTGGGGAGGTGTGTCCTGTATGCTAACGTTAAGGATGCATACAGCTCTTCCCCCCTCCCCCCTCTGGGTAGGTCAGACCACAACCTGGTTCACCTCAAATCCTGCTATGTACCTCTGGTTAAAAGGCAGCCTGTGACCACAAGGACAATGAGGAGATGGTCAGGGGAGGCCTATGAGACACTGCAGGAATGTTTTGAGGTGACAAACTGGGATGCACTCTGTGAGCCTCATGGAGAGGACATTGACGGGCTAACTGAGTGCATCACTGGCTACATTAACTTCTGTGTGGACTGCAATGTCCCAACCAAGATGGTCCATTGTTATCCAAATAACAAACCGTGGGTAACAAAGGACATCAAGGACATTCTGAATGCGAAGTGGAGGGCCTTTACTGATGGTAATAGTGAGGAGGTGAGGGCAATCCAGGCTGACCTGAAGGTGAAAATCAGGGAAGCCAAGGAGAAGTACAGGAGGAAGCTGGAGAGGAAACTCCAGCAGAACAATATGAGGGAGGTCTGGAGCGGCATGAAGACCATCACTGGCTTCAGACCGACTGGCAGCAGAGGAGTTGAAGGCAGCTTGGACAGGGCCAACGAACTGAATCTGTTCTTTAACAGATTCGACACACCGGCTCCTGCTCATCCCCCCTCTAACTCAGCTGCTGTCGGCCCTCAAGCTCCTCTGAGTACTCTGCTCCCCCCTCCCCATCAGGCTAACGGCCCTCTCCAGACTGACGACTCCCCCCTCCCCCACCTGTAACCTCTGCTGTGTGCCTGACTGCTGACCAGGTGAGAGGACAGCTGATGAGGCTCCACTCAAACAAGGCTGCAGGCCCCGATGGCGTTAGCCCCGGGGTGCTAAAAGCCTGTGCCCCCCAGCTTTGTGGAGTCCTTCAGCATGCCTTCAACCTGAGCCTGAGTCTTCAAAGGGTTCCCATTCTGTGGAAGACATCTTGCCTCGTTCCTGTGCCGAAGACGCCACGCCCCAGTGGCTCCAAGGACTACAGACCGGTGGCACTGACCTCCCACATAATGAAGACCCTGGAGAGACTAGTGCTGGAACAGCTGCGGCCCATGGTCAGACCCCTCCTGGATCCCCTTCAGTTCGCCTACCAGCCCCGGCTGGGAGTTGAGGATGCCATCATCTACCTGCTTAACCGCATCCACACCCACCTGGACAGGCCGACAAGCACGGTGAGGATCATGTTTTTGACTTCTCCAGTGCTTTCAACACCATCCGGCCTGCCCTGCTGGGGCTGCTGGCAGCGATGCAGGTGGATGCCCCCTTGTGTCCTGGATTGTGGACTACCTGACTGGCAGACCACAGCACGTGCGCCTGCAGCACTGTGTGTCAGACAGCGTGGTCAGCAATACTGGGGCCCCTCAGGGGACCGTCCTCTCTCCCTTCCTCTTCACCATCTACACCACAGGCTTCAGCTACCACACAGAGTCCTGCCACCTTCAGAAGTTTTCTGATGACTCTGCTGTGGTGGGATGTGTCAGCGGTGGTGATGAGACGGAGTACAGGGCTGTGGTGGGTAACTTTGTTTCATGGTGCGAGCAGAACCATCTGCAGCTCAATGCGACAAAGTCTAAGGAGCTGGTTGTAGATCTACGGAGGGCCAAGGCACCAGTGACCCCGGTTTCCATCCAGGGGGTCAGTGTGGACATTGTGGAGGACTACAAGTACCTGGGAGTACACTTAGACAACAAACTGGACTGGACCAAGAACACTCAGGCTGTTTATAGGAAGGGCCAGAGCCGCCTCTATTTTCTGAGGAGGCTGAGGTCCTTCAACATCTGCCGGACGATGCTGAAGATGTTCTATGAGTCTGTGGTGGCCAGTGCTATCCTGTATGCTGTTGCATGCTGGGGCAGCAGGCTAAAGGTAGCGGACGCCAACAGACTCAATAAACTGATCCGCAAGGCCAGTGACATTGTGGGGGTGGAGCTGGACTCTCTGGCAGTGGTGTCAGAGAGGAGGATGCTGGCCAAACTACATGCCATCTTGGACAGTGTCTCCCACCCGCTCCATGACGTGCTGGCCAAGCAAAGGAGCACCTTCAGCGGAAGACTCATCCCACCAAAAAGCACCACAGAGCGCCACAGGAAGTCATTCCTGCCTGTGGCCATCAAACTATTTAACTCCTCCCTCTAAGGGTTAGTCTGTTTGACCCTAGGTCACTAAACTGGACATTGAGCATTACATCTCCGCCATAATTAATAAATTGTGCAATATTCTGTGTAATACCTCCGTGCAATATTAGTTTTCCCCTTGTTAGTTTTTTCTTATTTATTGCTACTGAAACTATATACCTCAATTACTCTTCGACAGTACATGCACCTCCGCTTATTAATATTATTTATTACATAAGGAGTTACATTGTATTTTAGACTGTACTTTCATCACCAACCAGTAAACCCACTTGGTACTTGACACTTAGTTTATCTTATACTTATACCGACAGGATATAATTTATTATATTAATTATAATATTATTATTATTAGATTAATTTATTTCTGACCTGTTTTATAGTGTTTATTTTTTCTAGTACTTTCTCCTGTGTGCACTGACGTAAAGACGAGCTACTGTAACAAAGAGTTTCCCTACGGGGATCAATAAAGTATTTCTGATTCTGATTCTGATTCTGATTAATGGGGATTAACTCACTTTTGGAGCCAGCCTCAAGTGGCCAATCGGGGAACTGCATATACGCATCACCTTATATTATCTTAAATAGGTAAACCAGCCATTTCGAAGAGATATGCGTTTGATAAATCACAACTTCGTTTTATGCATGTGTTATTGAAAACATATACACAAGTTAAACACTTTATAAATGAGATCTAGGCCATGTTTGAAAAGAGTGTGGCTCTGTTAAAGATCAATGGGGGGCAAAGTGCAGTTAATGAACACAAATGAATGAATTCAAATGGAGTGCCAGTGGTCCCAACACTGCTCAGCTATAACAGCTTCTTCTGCAAGAGTTAGTCCTAGCTCCAGCAATTTTGAATCCACCTTTTTCACTCAAAATGTCATATCTCTCCGTTGAAAAAAAGCAATCAAAGTTATCAGTGAGTGCACCTAGGTGTGTCTGAATAAGTCCAGTCAGATGTGTCAGTGACATCATTTTCTTCTGTGTGCTGTAACAAAGTGGGAAACATGTAGTGGCTTAGGTTTGGCTATCTGAGTCATGCAAGCCACAGCTTCAGGGACTTTTGGAAAGCAAGAATTTCAGAAAACAACGTTGTGCTGTCCTTGCAATTTCAAATTCAGCTCATTGAGAGATGAAAAGATATCTGCCAGATACGACAATGTGAGAAGCCAATCATCAGGACTTCTTCTTGTGGAGGAGAACATGAATTTCATTTCTCAGTTCATAAACTCTGGTAAGAACTCTGCCTTTGGAGAGCCAGTGCACTTATGTATGAAACAGTAAGTGAGTGTGTTCTGCCCCCATGTCAGTGGACATCATATAAAAAAGCTGATTGTTGAGTGTGCTACCCTTAATAAAGTTTACAACGCAGATAACTTCTTTCAGTGCTTTGTCAAGATCGGGAGGTATTTCTTTGCATGCCAAAGCCTGTCAATGAATGAAACAATGATTCCACATGATGTCTTTGCCAGCAGCCTCCTTGATTCTTTTCACAACTCTGCTGTTTCTGTCATATTCGTGGCCCTGTCACTCATTATGCTGTTACAATTGCCCCAGTCCAGCCTGCACTTTGTAACTTAGTTGTTATTCAATACATAAAATATTTGTTCGTACCAGTAGGAATAGTCAAGCAACATAACAGTTCCTCCACAAATTCATTTTCCCACATGTACCTTATGTTATAAGGTACATGCGGTACATGTTATATATATGGACTGAGAAATCCCCTGATGCCTTTAGTCTTGAAATAAGCTGCTCCTCAAGGTTGTCTGAAATATCATTAATTATTCTGGAAACAGTGTTGTTACTCAGGGGGATGCAATTTAATTTTTCCACAGACTTTTTTGTCAATTACTGTGCTAACCATGTCTATAGCAGACAGGCTTAATTTTTATCCAATAGTGTGGAGCTGTGTGGCTACACAGTAAGAAACCATATAGGAGGCTAGCTGGGCTTTGTCATTTAATGTCACATTTCTGTGAAGAACCTCAGCCAATGATTTAATCTCCTGTGCCTTCCTTTGAAAGAAATCCAATGGTTTATTTGCCAACTCAAGGTGAAGTGTTTCCAAATGTCTTTTTAGTTTGGTTGGCTTCAAGCTCTCATATGTGAATTTTTCGCTGCATATAACACAAATGGGTCATGCTTCCTGGTTTGGATTGGACCAATTAACTAAACCATATTTCAAAAAATAGTCTTTGTATGGCCTTGCCCCGATTTTGTCTTTTTAGTAGGAGGCTCTTCACCTGATCCCATGACCCTTTCATCTGGGCCATCATCAGTGGGTTGAATGTAACCAGTAGCAGGGATAGCTTCATGTTTATTCTCATGCTGGCTTCCCTTACGAGCAGTAGTTTGGCTAACGTTAGCTGCAGTCTGGTCTTTAGCTGGGCCTTTGTTTTTTATTAGTCAAGCAGGGGTTGGTTCACGTCCATCCTCATGCTGGCTTCCCTCATGGTCTGTAGTTTGGCTAACGTTAGCTGTAGTCTGGTCTTTAGCTGGGCCTTTCTTTTTTATTAGCCAAGCATCCATTTCTTGGGAGCAGAATCTGTTAATTATTATGGCTGAAACCATGAGTGTGTTAGAAATACCAATGAGCTCCCTTATGTGGCTCAAAGGTGTACTGCAGATATAAATCTTAAATAAAAGACTATAGAAGAAATTCTGAAAATGTATTTGCCAACCCAAATAAAATCTTCTGTGACCAAATCAGTGGGAATGACTGCTTTAGAACACCTTCTAACAAATGGTTTCCTGTGTGTGTGTAATTAAAAAAGGGTTTAGAAAAGGTAACTACTACACAGCTAGTAGCCAGATGTAACCTGTGCCCCAACACACTGAGGCCTAGTCAACTTACGAAGGGACACTGCTTTTACAATGTTGAGCCATTGTTGTGCAAACCATTTTTTCCACCTCCAGATTCCAGCAGGTAAGAGCCTGCTTCAGTCCTGTGTGATTTTCAAGAAAAAAAACAGTCTGTAGGCTCAGACTGTACTTTGTATTTACTGAAAAAAATGAACTGCCATGCTTATGGAGTTGGAGCTGGATCTGTTGTTCTTCCTCACCATCACAGGGTTTCATCAATTCTGAAGCATGGTGTTGTTTTTAAGAAGCTGCATTTTATTCCTGTATCTCTTGAACACATCAATTTCCTGCACCCCATTCCTGTGCTCACTTCAAAGTCACTTAATAAAACGATAAATCGTGCAGCCCTAATGAAAAGTAGTTGTTTTAGTGTGACATGCACATATACTTGTATACCACATGTATGTGTAGTGAACACCATCTTACCAACCAATGCATATTGTTAAGCCTTTTTTTTGCGATGCCCATATAAGACCATGGTAAATAAAGTAATACTACATGTAAATAAAAGTGGAAAAAATGTTACACAATATCCAGTTTTCAGAATATCTTAATCAAATTCATAATGAAATTTATGAAATAATATAAATGTTTCTGAACAATCTAGATATAAATGAGCAAATAGATATAGATCTTTTCAGTATCTACTGCTTCATTCAGTAACAAAGATTTATATTTGACAGTTAAAAAAAACAAGAGACAATTGAATTGCGAATGACCTGTCGCACCTTTACCTAACCTCATTTTTAATATGTTGGTCGGTGTTATTTCTGCTATTTCAAGTACTTCTTATATTCTGTGATTACATTCTATATTGTTTACTATGTTCAGTAATAAATTATGTCACCCCAATAATACAATTTACAATTAAATTCAATAAAATTTTATTTATATAGCGCCAATTCATAACAGAAGTTATCTCATTGCACTTTTCCTATAGAGCAGGTCTAGACCGTACTCTTTATATTATTATTTACAGAGACCCACCATGAGCAAGCAATTGGCGACAGTGGCAAGGAAAAACTTCCTTTAAGAGGCAGAAACCTTGTGCAGAACCTGAGATTCATCTGCATCGCATCACCCCAGTATAAAACCACCTCAATCACCTCAGTCAGTGTCTGGTCTTGTTCGTAACAAGGACAGTATTCTGTATCCTGCAACCCAACGTCTCGGACTCCTATCTAGCGACAAACAGTGTCTTCCCTTCTCCTGAGCTCCCGATTCCTGCTCTGTGTTTCTCCTGTCTCCTACCTCGTGTGTCTTCTTCCTCGCATCTCCACCTTGGCTAGCTAAAGTGGCCAGACGGAAGCCCCTACTCAATAAAAAGCACATAACAGCCCGCCTGGAGTTTTCCAAAAGGCACCTGAAGGACTCTCAGACTCTCAAAATTCTCTGGTCTGATGAAATAAAGATTGAACTCTTCTGGCCTGAAGAATGACGCTTGCCATTCTGGAGGAAACCAGGCACCGCTCATCACCTGGCCAATACCATCCCTACAGTGAAGCATGGTGATGGCAGCATTATGCTGTGGGGAAGCGGCAGGAACTGGGAGACTAATTCAGGATCGAGGAAAAGATCTTCTTTTCCTTTCGGCTGTTCCCTTTCAGGGGTCTCCACAGCGAATCATGTGCCTCCATCTAACCCTGTCCTCTGCATCCTCTTCACTCACACCAATTAACTTCATGTCCTCTCTCACTACATCCATAAATCTCCTCTTTGGTCTTCCTCTAGACCTCCTGCCTGGTAGCTCCAACTTCAGCATCCTTCTACCAATATATTCACAGTCTCTCCTCTGAACATGTCCAAACCACCTCAATCTGGCCTCTCTGACTTTATCTCCGAAACGTCTAACATGAGCTGTCCCTCTGATGTACTCATTCCTAATCCTGTCCATCCTCGTCACTCCCAAAGAGAACCTCAACATCTTAAGCTCTGCTACCTCCAACTCTGCCTCTTGCCTTTTCTTCAGTGCCACTGTCTCTAAGCTGTACAACATTGCTGGTCTCACCACCGTCTTGAAGACCTTTCCTTTCATTCTTGCTGATACTCTATTATGACACAACACACCTGACACTTTTCTCCACCCGTTCCAACCTGCTTGCACTCGCCTCTTCACCTCTTTTCCACAGTCTCCATTGCTCTGAACCATTGACCCTAAGTACTTAAAGTCCTGCACCTTCTTCACCTCTGCTCCCTGTAACCTCATCGTTCCACCTGGGTCCCTCTCATTGACACACATGTATTCTGTCTTACTGCGGCTAAGCTTCATTCCTCTGTTTTCCAGAGCAGACCTCCATCTCTCTAGATTTTCCTCCACCTGCTCCCTGCTCTCACTACAAATCACAATGTCATCCGCAAACATCATAGTCCATGGAGAGTCCAGTCTAACCTCATCTGTCAGCCTGTCCATCACCAGAGCAAACAAGAAGGGGCTCAGAGCCGATCCTTGATGCAGACCCACCTCCACCTTGAACTCCTCTGTCACACCTACAGCACACCTCACCACAGTCTTACAGCTCTCATACATGTCCTGCACCACTCTAACATACTTCTCTGCCACTCCAGACTTCCTCATACAATACCACAGCTCCTCTCTCGGCACCCTGTCATATGCTTTCTCTAAATCTACGAAGACACAATGCAACGCCCTATGACCTTCTCTGTACTTCTCCATCAGCATCCTCAAAGCAAATACTGCATCTGTTGTACTCTTTCTAGGCATGAAACCATATTGCTGCTCACAAATGCTCACCTCTGCCCTTAGCCTAGCTTCCACTACTCTTTCCCACAACTTCATTGTATGGCTCATCAGCTTTATTCCTCTGTAGTTGCCACTGCTCTGCACATCTCCCTTGTTCTTAAAAATTGGCACTAGTACACTTCTCCTCCATTCCTCGGGCATCCTCTCACTCTCCAAGATCTTGTTAAACAAACTAGTCAGAAACTCTACTGCCACCTCTCCTAGACACTTCCATACCTCCACAGGTATGTCATCAGGACCAACTGCCTTTCCACTCTTCATCCTCTTCAATGTCCTCCTCACTTCACTCTTGCTAATCTTTGATACTTCCTGCTCCACACCAGTCACCTCTTCTACTCTTCGTTCCCTTTCATTTTCCTCATTCATCAACTCTTCAAAGTTGTCCTTCCATCTTCCCATCACACTCCTGGCACAATACATTTCCATCCTTATCTTTAATCACCCTAACCTGCTGCACATCCTTCCCATCTCTTTATCTGGCCAACCTGTCCCTCTTTAGTGTCCAACCAAGCATACAAGTCCTCATATGCTCTTTGTTTGGCCTTTGCCACCTCTACCTTCACCTTACGCTGCATCTCCCTGTACTCCTGTCTACTCTCTTCAGTCCTCTCTGTCCCACTTCTTCTTAGCTAACCTCTTTCTCTGTATACACTCCTGCACTTCCTCGTTCCACCACCAAGTCTCCTTGTCCGCTTTCCTCTTTCCAGATGACACACTGAGTACCCTCCTACCTGTCTCCCTGATCACATTAGCTGTAGTGGTCCAGTCATCTGGGAGCACTTCCTGACCACCCAGAGTCTGTCTCAGCTCCTCCCTGAAAACTACACAAGATTCTTCCTTTTTCAACTTCCACCACTTCGTCCTCTGCTCTGTCTTTGTCTTCTTCATCTTCCTCACCACCAGAGTCATTTTACACACTACCATCCTGTGTTGTCTGGCTACACTCTTCCCTACTACTACTTTACAGTCACTGGTCTCTTTCAGATTACAACATCTACATAAGATGTAGTCCACCTGAGTGCTTCTACCTCCACTCTTATATGTCACCCTATGTTCCTGCCTCTTCTGGAAGAAAGTGTTCACTACAGCCATTTCCATCCTCTTTGCAAAGTCTACCACCATCTGTCCTTCTGCGTTCCTGTCCTGAAGACCAAACCTGCCCATCACATTCTCATCACCCCTGTTCCCTTCACCTACATGCCCATTGAAATCTGCACCAATCACCACTCTCTCACCTCTGGGGATGTTCTGCATCACTTCATCTAACTCACTCCAGAATTTCTCCTTCTCTTCTAACTCACATCCTACCTGTGGGGCATAACCACGCACAACATTGAACATCACCCCTTCAATTTCCAGCTTCAGACTCATCAACCTGTCTGATACTCTTTTCACCTCTAGAACATTCCTCACAAACTCCTACTCCGTTTCTCTTCCTATCTGACCCATAGTAGAACAACTTGAACCCTGCTCCTAAGCTTCTAGCCTTGCTACCTTTCCACCTGGTCTCCTGGACACAGTATGTCCACCTTCCTTCTCTGCATCATGTCAATCAACTCTCTAGCCTTCCCTGTCATAGTCCCAACATTCAAAGTCCATACTGTCAGTCCTACATTCTTAGCTTTCCTCTTCTCTCTCTGCCTATGAACACACCTTCCTCCTCTCCTTCTTCATCTTTGACCAACAGTAGTCCAATTTCCACCGGTACCCTGTAGGTCAACAGCACCGGTGGCGGTCGTTGTTAACCCAGGCCCCGACCGATCCGGTATGGAATTCATTTTCACGATATGCATTTTTAATTTGGCATGTGTTTTACGTCGGATGCCCTTCCTGACACAACCCTCTGCATTTATCCAGACTTGGGACTGGCACAAGAAGACGAAAGTACCATTGGTGCCAAAGGTGCTTCAAGAAACTATTGCGCAAAGGCTGTGAATACTTATGTACATTTTTTATTTTTTTGTAATAAATTTGCAAAGATTTCAAACAAACTTCTTTCACGTTGTCATTATGGGGTATTGTTTGTAGAAATTTGAGGAAAATAATTAATTTAATCCATTTTGGAATAAGGCTGTAACATAACAAAATGTGGAAAAAGTGAACCGCATTTCATGAAATGTCCTCTCTTTGGAACACCTTTCAAAATTTGTTTTCCTGTTTGTGTGTGTGTGTTAACAAAAGATCAAAATAGCTAGATGTAGCCTGTGCCCCCAAAATGCAGAGCCGTTGTTAAACATCCATTTTTTTCCACCTCCAAAATCCAGCAGGTAAGAGCATGCTTTATTCCTGTGTGATACTCATGGAGAATATAGTTGTCAGCTCAGACTGGTTCATGATCCAGTACAGTGTTTTTGTCAGAACTGCGGGTGGATAAATGTATTTGTTCTTTCTCACCATCACTGGAATTCCTCAATTCTGACAGTTTTGTTGTTTCGAAGAAGCTTTTTCTTTCAGTTCAGTTCAATTCAGATTTATTTATATAGTGCCAATTCATAACACAAGTTATCTCATTGCAGGTCTAGACCATATTCTTTATAATTTTATTATTAATATTAACAGTTCACACCAAGAAGACGCACTCGGGTGACAGTGGCAAGGAAAAACTTCCTTTTAAGAGGCAGAAACCTCAAGCAGAACCAGATTCTGGGTGGGTGGCCATCTGCCACTACCAGTTGGGTTGAGTAAGAGAGCATACAGTAGCACAATGCAAATTCCACATAGAATTTTTAAATAATAATTAATGGTAGTGGTAATATTAATATTACTAAATTAATAATAGAAATAATGATAGGAATAATAATGATAATAATAGTAATAACACTAATAATAACTGTAGTAGCAGTTAAGTTAAGTAGGAACATGGGGGCAGAAGGATGCAATCATAAATTCAGACTATGCAGTTCCGCAGGCAGGAATACCTGCTGAAAGCAACAGAAGGAGAGACGAGAGAGGCGTGAAAGCACAAAACTACGGGAGAGAGAAGATGTCGAGTTAGCAACATACATTTATGGGATAAAAATGCATACTGATGGAGAGGGAGAGGAGGGGAGGGGAGCATCTTGGGAAGTCTCCAGTCAGATCGATGCAACCCTCTTCCACCGCATTCACCTCCAGTTTTCATCACATCCAGCGCCCATGGATCCCTCCACTGAGCTCATCAGATGTCCCGCTCCTGTCATTGCTGTTCCTTGTCATTGCTAACTTCATTAATTTAGTTCCCAGTCATTGCTGACCTTATTCATTTAGTTCCCGGTCATTGCTGACCTTATTTGGGCAGCTATGGCTTAGAGGTAGAGCGGGGTGCCCACTAATCGGAGGATCTGCGTTTCAATCCTGGCTTCCCCCAGCCTGCATGTCTAAGAGTGCTTGGGCAAGATGCTGAACCCCAAATTGCTGTGCCATCAGCGTGTGAATGATTACTTTCTTTCTGATGAGCAGTTGACACCTTGTATGGTAGCCTCTGCCATCAGTGTATGACTGTGAATGGGGTGAATGTGACATGTAGTGTAAAGCACTTTGAGTGGTCGGAAGACTAGGCGCTATACAAGTACAGTCTATTTACCATTTATTCATTTAGTTCCTGGTCATTGCTGGCCTTATTCATTTAGTTCCGGCCAATGCTAATACTCTTTTACTCTACTGAGTGTAGGTCACCCACCATTTTCTGGTGCACCCCGTGGAAATAGCTGTATTGATTCAAATTGCTGGACACAGGGGAGAAAGAAGCAGAGGCGGTCAGAGGAACGGCGGATGCAGAGAGAAAGATTGTGTGGACAAAAAGAAAGAAAGAAAGAAAGAAAGAAAGAAAGAAAGAAAGAAAGAAAGAAAGAAAGAAAGAACTGAAAACGTGGTCTCAGCGTGTGTCTCAGGTCCAAGGGAACTCACGGTAGCACGATTCCGCTACAACTGGTGCCCAACGTAACTTGGCTTCTGGGATAAACATAACAGATCCGCAGCAGGTGAAGACAGTGGCGATACTGGCACAGATGCTGGGCGAAATCGCGCCCATGCACCAGGAGCAGGCGGCGGTGAACAGGCAGATAAGCAGACCCAGCTGCTAGCAAGCCTGGTGTCCCGGCCGGGAGCCGTACTACCGCCATCCCCACCACTCTCCCTCTCCAGCGTCACCCTCCACAAGCTGTCGGCGGCGGTTGACCCCCAGTCATTCCTTGAAATGTTCGAGGCGACAGCAGTGTCAAGTGGATGGCCGGCGGCAGAGTGGTCGGTGCGGCTGCTGCCACTGCTCTCCGGGGAAGCGCAGACAGCGGCGCTCGAACTCCCGGCCGGTGTATGGGGTGTAATAAAACACTAGACCGGATAATGGCCCGATTCTATTGGCCTGGGATTTGGGGAGACATTCGCCGTTGGTGTGTGTCTTGCCCCGAATGTCAGATGGTTAACTAACCAGCCATCCTGAGAGCGCCTTTGCGCCCATTACCATTGATGAAGGTCCCATTTGAATGCCTAGGTATGGACCTCATCGGGCCATTTTACCGGAGCGCACGTGGATATCGCTTTGTGCTAGTGTTAGTGGACTACGCAACCCGATATCCCGAAGCAGTGCCATTGTGCACCATCTCTGCAAAGAGTGTGGTGCAGGCACTGTTTCAGGTCATCTCCCGAGTCGGGATCCCGAAAGAGAT
Organism: Siniperca chuatsi; assembly: GCF_020085105.1. NCBI lineage: Eukaryota > Metazoa > Chordata > Actinopteri > Centrarchiformes > Sinipercidae > Siniperca > Siniperca chuatsi. Next base: position 4,363,715 of record NC_058056.1, on the reverse strand, counting down.
CCTGACTGACCAGGGCACCTCATTCATGTCACGCACACTGAGAGAACTTTACGGATTATTGGGCATCAAGTTGATTTGAACCAGTGTATACCATCCTCAGACCGATAGGCTCTTGAGCATCTAAACAAAACTTTGAAGTCCATTATCTGTAAATTTGTGCACGAGGATGAGCGCAATTGGGATAGGTGGCTAGATCCTCTGTTGTCCTCTCGCAGTGCGGGAGGTACCCCAGGCCTCCACTACTCCCTTCATCCAGCTCCAAATTACTCGCCAGGTGGCAAGGACCCTTTGTGGTCACACGGCGTGTAGGCGATGTAGACTATGAGGTTGTGTGGTCGGATAGGGGAGGGACAACGCAGATCTACCACCTCAACCACCTAAAAGCGTGGAGAGAGGCAGAGCCTATTGCTCTGGTGACGACGGTGAGATGAGTTTGGGCCTGAGGTTTTAAAATTGGCCAGTGCTACCTCGCTTCCTTTTCTCACCACCAACCCGAAGAAGTGTGCGGTTGGACGGAGGCTGCGATTGCCGCCTGCCCGAAGCCCAAGTCAAAAAAAGAGGTGAGGCGGTTCCTGGGGCTGGCCGGCTAATACCGGCAGTTCATTCCCAACTGCGCAGAGCTAACCAGTCCCTAGCCCGATCTCACCCGGAAAGGTGCCTCAGATCCGGTCCTGTGGACGGAGCGGTGCCAAATGGCGTTCGAGAGGGTAAAACAAGCCCTCTGTGGGGAGCCTCTCCTCCACACACCTACCTTTTCTTTCCCTTTTGTTCTGCAGACTGATGCGTCGAACAGAGGAGTGGGGGCCGTTTTGTCCCAGCAGCTGCAGGGTGTCGACCACCCGGTCGTATACATAAGCCGGAAGCTGTCTGAGAGGGAGGCCAGGTACAGTACAATCGAAAAAGGGAGCCTGGCCATCCGGTGGGTAATCGAGGTCCCGCGGTATTACCTGCTGGGGCGCCCATTCACCCTCTGTTCAGACCATGCCCCCCTCCAGTGGCTCCACCGCATGAAGGATGCCATAGATCATAGTGGCTCCCAGGTCTAAGTTGGGCAGTGGGGGTATGTGGAGGTGGGCATGGGTAGCTGTCAGCTGCAGAAGGAGAGGTGGGGGAGTTGCTCAGGTGAGCAGCATCAAGGAGAGATAATTGGCACAGCTGAACCCAGTTAACTAATTATTCTCTCCTTAAATACTGCTAAATACTGCATGCTGGACACAGGGGAGAAAGAAGCAGAGGCAGTCGGAGGAACGGCAGATGCAAAGAGAAAGATTGTGTGGACAAAAAGTTATAAAGTTTGTTATAAAGTCATTTATTTTAGATATATTGCATAACATTTCAGTTGCTGATACCATCAAATTAACTAGTGTTAGCCGGGGGAAAGAGTGTGCGTCAAATCTAAAGTTTAGAAGTCTGTGTGTCTGTGTGTGTGAATATGAGGTAGGATGACAAACTTACTGGAGAAATTAAAGCAATAAAGGAATGAAAAGAAATGTGGACAAATTTATATCTGTATTTTTCTCCCATTTTTATTTTAGCCCAGAGGATGAGAGCATCGGTCAATGTTCCCATCACCATGCATCCTAGAGACACTGAGGCTGAAGGATATGTCCAGGAGGGTCCAGTCTGCGAGCAGAGGACACAGAGGGCCACACCATACCATTCCTCCATACCGGGGGGGCTGGGAGAGGAAGACGGCGTAGAACAGAAAGGTGGCAGGGAGACACAACACCTCAGGCCCCAGAGGAGCTGGGTGGAATGGGCCTGAGGTGACAGACCCAGTCCAGCAAGTTCCACACTTTTTTTCCCCAAAAGAGACCCTGGATTACAGTTTTGTGGATTTAATATACTATATTTTCAGACAGTTTTTTAGTAACAAAGCTGTCAAGATGATCTGTAACAATACCAATGTAAATGCAGAAGCATGCTATAATTTGTTACACATTTGCAATTGATGTGTTTCTATTTGTATATAGTTTGTGAAGACAGTTTTCACAATTACATTTCTTGTTCATGTTCAATTTAATCTGTATTTCCATGGTAACTCACTTTTAATTCAATGTCCTCTGTTATGATATAATAATGTTCTATTTCTTAATATATTCTATTTACTCTCAACTTTTTGTACACATCTACATTGTCAGTAAATGAAATATAGGAATACACCTATTTTTAACTGAAAAACGCTTAGAATAATATTATGATAAATGGCTGTAACTTGCTTAGGAAAGGTTAAATGTAGACACCCAAGTACAACTTGTTGTTGTCTTTGTTTTGTTTGTCAATAAAGACAAACAAAACAAAATTCCTGTGGTAAAAGTACAAAAGTATTAGCATAGTAAAAGTAATCATTATGCAGAATCACCCATTTTAGAATCATATATGTTATACTACAGGATAATAATTTGTAATGTATTAATGTGTACATCACTTTAATGTTGCAACTGGTAAAGGTGGGTACTAATTTTACTTTACTTTATAATTACTTTATATACTGCTGGGAAGCTTAACCTATAATAATATACCATAATTTATTGATGTATATTTTGTATTAATAATCTAAATTATTAAAAATAATCTAAAGTAACTAGTTACTAAAGCTGTCAAATAAATGTAGTGGACATTTGCCTTGTGGGGTAAAATGTAGTGGGGGTAGAAGTATAAAGTAACATAAAATGGAAATACTCAAGTAAAGTGCAAGTACTTCAAAACTACTTAAGTACAGTACTTGTGTAAAAGTACTACATTCCACCACTGCTTTAACATTACAGTAATGAACAGTGAAACTGCTTCAAATTTCGTATGTTCATATGAACATTTTGAGCAGAAATCCATTACGCTTCTCAGTAAACTTAATATGGAAACAGTTTTATCATCATAGGACTTCTTTGGTAACGTCACATATTAAACAAGACTTATTTAATTTCATTAAATGATGTGTAATATAATGTTGTTTTTATCTGGTATATAAAATACGGGAAATGATTGCTGAAATACAAGTCTTTGTACTTGCAGTTTCAGGTGAACTCGTGGAAGGCATTGCCTTGTATGCTAAGTGTGTGGTCATGTCAGAGGGTTCGGAGCGGACCTCCAGAGGAGTGACGTTCTCTCCTTAGTATGCAGATTATATGTAAATCACACTCTCCTTGCCCTCCCCTCATACCCCTGATAGAGCCCTAAGTCAAGGGCTATGAACAAAAATGCAAAGTGCTTTACAAATGGCCCAATGGCGCCATCTGCATGGAAATTAAATCTGTTTTTCCTTTCTTGATCTACGTTTTTAACAACTTTTATAAAAATATGTTAAAATAAGTACATTTCAGGTATCCTGTTAACAAACAGACAAATAAACACACTCCAGGTCCAGGATTATTTTGTTATATTCTGCAGTGTCAGACAGGCTAGAGGTGCTCCATTACTTTCAGTGTCTGAGGAAGGGCATCGGAAGTAGGGGTGTAGGAAGTAAGGAATGGGCCATTGGCCCTCCCACTTTACACCACCCTAATTCATTTTAAATCGCGGAATTAGCTTTTTTTAACAAAACACATACAGTACAGTATATATGTCAAAACTAACACAGGTTAAAAGTTGACCCTGTGAGGAATAGGCATATTGAATAAATCTGGCACAGTTCACCTGTTTGGCCAAAGTCATTTCTCTTATGTCATGTGTTCCACTGCATAATACACACTGACTTTGGCGTCACGGCTGGTGTAATCCCATTGCAAGATGGTCTCTAGTTTTTATTATATTATACTACATATTATATTACACTTCAAACATGCAGAGGAAGAGCAGAGCCACTGCCTTTAAATATATGTTAGCCTTTATATATAGTATATATATAGTTTGCACAACTACATACCATGCAGTACCAATGTGCATCAGCTGTCTGCTTCAATTAATCAGAATCAGAATCAGAAATACTTTATTGATCCCAGAGGGAAAACTCTTTTGTTACAGCTACTCATTATCACGTCAGTGCACACAGGAATAGAAGTTCTAAGGAAATCAAATATAATACACTATAATACAGGCAAGATAAATTAAGTACAAAGTAGATATAAGTATAAAATGAAAATGAGTGTAAAGTACAAAGTGGATTTACCGGTTGATGATAAGTATGTACAGTATAATAATACAATGTAATAATATAAGTAATGAGTAATAGTGCATGTACTGTCAAGTTAAGTGTAGCTTACTGAGATGATTATGAGACAGTGGATATTGCACAGTAGTAATAGAAGTATGAATATCAATAAACAGGGGATTTTAAACTGAAAAGAGCACATATTGCACAGCAGTATTAAACAGAGAATATTGCACAATTATTTCACACATTGCAGTGATGTTAATGATCCAATGTCCAGTTTAATGACTTAGGGTCAAATAGATTGACACTTAGAGGGAGGAGTTAAAGAGTTTGATGGCCACAGGCAGGAATGACTTCCTCTGTGGTGCTTTTTGGGGGGGATGAGTACTGAAGGTGAAGGTTGTTTGACAAGCACGTCATGGAGTGGGTGGGAGACACTGTCCAAGATGGCATGTAGTTTAGCCAGCATCCTCCTCTCTGACACCACCAACAGAGAGTCCAGCTCCACCCAACAATGTAACTGGCCTTACGGATCAGTTTGTTCTCATAAAACACCCTCAGCATTGTCCGGCAGATGTTGAAGGACCTCAGCCTCCTCAGAAAATAGAGGCAGCTCTGACCCTTCCTGTAAAAAGTGTTCTTAGCCCAGTCCAGTTTATTGTCCATGTGTACTCCCAAGTACTTGTAGTCCTCAACAATGTCCACACTGACCCCCTGGATGGAAACCGGGGTCACTGGTGCCTTGGCCCTTCATAGGTCTACAACCAGCTCCTTAGACTTTGTCGCATTGAGCTGCAGATGGTTCTGCTCACCCATGAGACAAGTTACCCACCGCAGCCCCCATTATAAGATTATACTGTTGACACATTACTGTAACACCCATTTTGTTACATTTAAATAAAAACAGTATATTGTGTGATTGGCTGTATTACCAACTACACACATAAAACAAGGAAGCATAAGTATGTGTCTTACCTGCCAAGATAAGCAGATGTTTGTCATGGTAAACATGGTTGATGTCTAAGTACCATTTTTTCTTTGAAACCGGTATACAATTAAAGATGCACAGTTTGTCATTAAATGTAATTAGGTTGAAATGGGAACACTGTTCTATAGCAAAAGCAAAGTCATTAAATAATTATATGTGTTAATGCGTCACTTGAGGTCTTCCAGACATCAGGAAACATGATAAAATCTAATTTGTTGTCAACACAAAAATCCATTAAACAAGAATACACTACTGTCAGAGACAATTGGCCTTTAAGTATTACATTATCATATATAATAAACCCAGTTGATTATTAGATTTCTAAATGGTTAGTGAATATCTACATGAGTTCTAGGGTCATGTTGATGATCTGGAGGACTTGGTAGCACAGGTTTGAGTCTGTTATGATGGAAGAACACCAAGACATTTATTCCTCTTCCCACAGAATTTTGCTGCCTTCTTTGATAAGAAGGTTAGTGATATCCTTAATTGTTCTGCCTTCCCCTGCAACTTCTGCTTCATGTATCAATCATCCTAACCCATCTCCTCAACACACCTCTGGTCTCAGGTCACTTTCCTACTGCTTTCAAATCTGCCACTATCAAGTGACATGGAAAGGACTAGTGTCTGGTGTGAAGCAGCAGTAGAATGTCACAATGTATCAGGGTTATTGGTGCTTGATTAATTATGTAATCTTGTCACATCCTCTTGAATATATTCCCATAAAGGGAAATGGAAACATGCACTAATTCCCATTTTATTTTGTCACATTTTAATGGAAGCATGCTAGATTTTAGGAATAAATGATTAGTGTTATTCCTTGTAATTATGAATACATTACTAGAAATATATATTTTCATGGACACCAACTTGCTTTTATACATGCTTCATCATTATTTTGTCTGTTTGCCAATCAGTAGCCAGTCACAGCAGGCCATTGCAAAAGATAACCTTGGAAGGACATTTTGACCAGACGTAAAATCAAATAAATCTCATTCACACAAAATAAATAACTGGATATCTCCTGTTGATTTCCTGTCTGCCTTGTAGCTCAATGTTGCATGTTTGATGTTTGCTGTCTGTCTGTCCTTTTAGACTGGTCAATACTCTGTCGATACTCTCTGCCAGTGACCTAGCCAAACAGAAGAGCTCATGAGACTTTTTGTTCCTTTTGCTGGCACAGAATGGTTTTCACTTTCTCTGAAGTAAAAAATCTCAAAACGTTCATGCTATCAAACTAAAAAGTGTATCTGTAATTACAGAATGTACATCCTTGCTTCTGACCTCACTGTCAGCCATTATGGTTAATAAACAGCAGTAGAGCAAGCAATTTCTATTGTCTTATTGGCCAGCCTTACAGTTGTTAAGATGCTTTCAGACAGTAAGTGGTTACTAGTGCAGCTACTACTGGACAATGGTGAGGTTCTGTATTTTGAATGGGTGGAAGCAGGGGGGCAATTCCCCCACCGCATCTACCAGCTACGAGCAATTCTACTGATGTTCTGTACTTTAGACCACATGCTGCTGCTATCCACCTACTACAATCTCATCAGAGAAACAGATAGAGTGGATTGTAGCTTAAAATACATGTAGAGCAAGTGATTAGCAGTACATCACAATTAATGTAGCAATTTTTCCTAACTGATATCATAACCATTGTTAGACGGTGTAGTCCCCCATTCAGTCCAGGAGTGTTCTATCGTAGAAAAGGTTTCAGTCGTAGTCATCTGGACACTGTTTTTAGAATCAAGACGTTTTTTCACAATTTCACAATTGAGAATGACTTTCGGATGGGAGCCGAAATGTCTTGATTCTAAAAACAGTGTCCAGATGACTATGACTGAAACCTTTTCTACGACATAACCATTGTTTATTGGCCCAGACTGGAAAATTAAACTTTAAAGCTGACGTTGCTCCAAAACCATTTCTCTTCATGTTTGTTCACTGCTGGTGAAGGAGTGTGTAATTCAGGGAACTCAGATAGCATTAAAATTTGCCCCGGTATTGTTTTCCTCTGTATGGTTTCTGAGGTCAACAGTTGAGATGCATTCAATTCAGTTTTATTTATATAGCGGCAATTCATAACATAAGTTATCTCATTGCACTTTTCTAGGTCTAGACCATGCTCTTTATAAAATTATTTACAGAGACCCAACAATTCCCACCAAGAGCAAGCACTTTGGCTACAGTGGCAAGGAAAAACGTTCTTTTAAGAGGCCATCTGCCGCTGCGTTGGATTGAGAGAGAGAGAGAGCATACAGTAGCACAATGCAAATTCCACATAGGATTTTAAAATGATAATAATGTAATGGTAGTGGTAATATTGATATTAATAAAACAATAATAGTAATAATAATGATAGGAATAATAATAATAGTAAAAAGATTAATAATAATAATAGTAGTGTGGTTGTTGAGCAGGAACATGGGAGCAGTAGGATTCTCGCAATCATAGATCCAGACTCTGCAGCTCCAGAGGCAGAAATACCTGCTAAAAGCGACAGAAGGAGAGAGGAGAGAGACGAGAAAGCACAAAACTATGGGAGAGAGAAGATGTTGAGTTAGTAACATGCATTAATGGGATAAGAATGCACACAGATGGAGAGGGGGAGGAGGAGGGAGGGGAGAGGTGCATCATGGGAAGCCTCCCGGCTTAGGCCTATAGCAGCATACATAAGGGATGGTTCAGGACTGACCTAAGTCAGCCCTAACTGTATGTTTTATCAAAGAGGAAAGTTTGAAGTCTACTCTTAAATGTGGACCCAAACTGGGATCTGATTCCACACGAGAGGAGCTGGATAGCTGAAGGCTCTGGCTCCCATTCTACTTTTGGAAACTCTAAGAACCACAAGTAACCCTGCATTCTAGGAGCAGTGTTCTAGTGGGGTAATAAGGTACTATGAGCTCTTTAAGATATGATGGTGAAGAAACAGACCTGTCCACTGTGTGTAAACACCTGCAGGAGTATAAGGAAACTTTTCCTGAGTTGCATAAATTGTATGTAAAATATGTATGCCCTGGTAATTGATGTGTCTTCAGCACCATGTGAGAGTTCCTTCTCCACACTGTCATGAGTCCTAATCCCCTATCATCGCACCATATTACATGAAAGAAAGAGGAATTTGGTGATCTTGGCCCATGAGAAATCAATAACAAACAAATTTGCCAAGGGAAACAGGAGACTGATGTTGTAGATGGATGGATGGATGGATGGATATATAGATAAAAAGAAATAAAGAAATGGCTATATGACTGATATACTGTACTCATGGATTTTGAGGTTGCTGTTGGATGTACCTAAAAAAGTGTTTGTGTGTGTGTGTGGGGGGTTACATTGAAGTTTGTGTATATGCTTGAGTTGTCGAGCCATCGAACTCAGTCTCCCACAATCCCCAGAGGTGTGAACTCCTCCCATGGACTCAGCTTCCAGCTACCATTAGTTAGTTTGACACCACTGTGTAATCTGCTTGGAGCAGACAGACAGCGACAGCAGAACCAAACTCTCTCTTACAGCAATGACGAAAGGGCCTACATAAGATTTCTGCAGCAATAATTAGTTAGCGCCAACGGCTACTACACAAAGTCTGCCAACTAACTTTAAGAACTAACCTTGAGGAGAACAACAGACGGAGCGACCAGTTCCTCCCTCTGCACAAACGGACTGCACAGCAAGGACTTTACTTCATTCGAAACCAACATTCTTCCCTTCCTGGCTAATCCAACGAAATCACCAGAAAGAAAGCAACCTCTCTTCCTTACGGACTGGTAACGTAACCACTAATACTACAACTGGGCAATACATAGCTTCACATAGCCTAATGTGTACTTGGCTATGCATAGGACTGTGTTACTTTTGTGAATGTATGTGTATTTATTTGGTTCATTGAGTTTTAATGTTGTGATGTGTTTTCATTGATAGGTTATTTTGGTAGCCATGTGCTAAACTGATGTTAGTGATGTTTCACACAGACTAGTTGCATACAACTAACTAACATTCTTTTCTAACCTGGCACGTTTATCCTACACAGTTCACACATGCACTCCAATTTGACCTTTAACTGAGCTAACATTCATGGCCTTGCCGTCAGTTTTAAAATAAATTGCCCAGAGGGGACATCCTTGAACATTGTCTAACTATCAAAGAGTTGACCTCCATATACTGCAGTGGAACTGTCTGTACCCATTCTTTCACTTAATGAGGGTTTGTTTACCGTAAAGACTTTCTTTGTTTCTTTCAAAAATTGATTATTTAACTTTGATGTTATCAATATTTATTTATCTGTGATAGAAATATGACAAAAATAAAAATAATCATGGCCACTTTAATTGAGAATAAATATGTTATACCTGCAATTCAGAAGTAACCTGCACTAATATCAGTGAATGCAGTATTAGCAACAAAATTTACTTTATCTCTTCAATTGTTATTATTGTTTTATATAATATAATATAGTATAATAATATGTTTACACTAGTGCACTAATTTTAATTTTCTCTTAGGGGAATTCATATTCTTCTCTGTTCATTGGTCAATTGTATGACCTGTGTGGAATGGTGAAGTATGCATTTCTTTTCATTTTAAATTAATCCCTAAAAACAGATTTATTTTCAGACTAGACCTTTGAAATGGTTCAATGGTTCAGTCCCCAAAAAATCCCTTTTCACAAGCACAGGATTTCAATACATTTTTGTACTTCTAGCCTTAATCTATATTTATAGGAATACATTTTATTTGTTGATTCACATTACAGAAAAAGGTCCACACAATGGACCTCTGAAAGTTATATGGACTTTCAGAGGTCCATTGTTGGCTGGTATATAATGACACAAGTTCCCTCTTAGATAGCATGGAGCAACATTCACACTCCAGCATGGATGAGTAAAAGAAACAAGCAAAATGAATAACATTTATTTATTGTGTTTTTTGTAATAAAACATAGAGGCTCAATTTTAGTGGATTTCCTAACTAGTTTCAAGCTACAGACTGTATTAAAATGAAGGGCTACCCAGAAGGCAACAGAATAATTGGCTGGTACATAATGACAAAAGTTCCCTCTTAGGTAGCATGGTGCGACCTTCACACTCCAACATGTATGAAGAAGAAATAAGCAAAATTAATAATACTTATGCATAATCTCAACTAAATAATTCAAGTATATAATAAGTATTCTTCAAACATGATTTGTTATTATGTTTTTGTAACAAAATATAAATGTTCAGCTTTAGTGGTTTAACCATTTTAAAGCTTGAAAAAAACACAATGATATTCTAGCATGATATATGTAAGTAAAGCAACAAAAATACTTTAGGACTTATTTCAGATATTGACATTAAGGTATTGCCAGAGAACAACAATTTAACATGGTATTGGAAAATATAAGAGGTACTGGGAGTCGAGATGCAAGGGCTAAGTCAGCTAGAAGATGGATTAACCTCACAAAGCCCACTGTTAAACTACTGCAAAACAAATTTGGGTAATACTTTATATTACGGCACACATATTCACCATTAACTAGTTGCTTATTAGCATGCATATGAGTAGCATATTGGCTGTTTATTAGTCATTATAAAGCACTTATTAATGCCTTATTCTGCATGACCACTAGGCTATTAACATTTTCCCTCAAAATTTCCCTCCCCCTTAATACCACTTAATAAATATGATCTATTGTTATAAAACAAACCACTACAGTAGTGTCCAAATAACTCTAAGTCTTTATAACTCTATATACTATATGTAGAATATGTTCCCCATTCTAAAATGAGGTCTTGCTCATAATTCATTATTAGTTTGACCCAAACCCACACAGGTTCCCTATTCTAAAGTTGCCTCATTTCACACAATCCATTATAGCACACAACTACTGCAATTAACAGACCCTATATATAAGTGATGGGTTACACCTTGAAAACAATGGAGGCTTATTGAGATGCACAGGATATATTCAATAGTTTATGTACTATGCCGTTGCCATACTCAAAGTCTCCTGATCCAGTCGATTTGAACAATTTTGGCTTAGCCCTTTAAATCAAAACCAATCAGACATCATTCAATGATGTTTCAGCAATAAAGCCAGAAAAAATAACAATTTAAAACAAAAATGTAGCAAGTTTGAAGAAGCTACCAGCCGCTGCATCTATAAGTGCAACCATTGCCATTGCAAACTTGAGAGTTAGATGTAATTGAGTGGACTTGCTGGCGTGGAAACCATCACAGAGTGCTTTTGCATGACATCAGGAAGAAAATATAAAGTATGAAGCCTGTGTGAAATGTAGTTACAGATACTGCAGATAGCAAGTTGATATTTACACTACCAGTCAAATGTTTTCGACACACTGAATGTACTGTTTTTCATTCTCTTAAAGCCATTTTGATCTAAAGTGTTCTGCTTTGAAATGTGTTTCTTAGACAAATATAAACAATGATGTTGATCCTATGTATGCATTTCTTTCCAAAGCTTTTGCGTTTCCATCAAGGTAAAGGGTGGCTACTTTAAAGAATCTAAAATATAAGAGTTTTGATTTGTGTAGCTGTTTTTTTGGTCACTGCATAATGCAATTTGTGTTATTTCACAATTTTGATGTATTTACTATTCTGAAATGTAGAAAATGGTGGCATCTCAAAACTTTGGACTGGTAGTGTACCTATTTTCAGTTCAGTTTATGAAAGATTGTGGACCCTGAAACCATCATTACATAAAAAAGGTCCACACTTGCATGGAATGGTCCACTGTTGGCTGGTACATAATGACACAAGTTCCCTCTTAGATAGCATGGAGCGACATTCACATTCCAACGCGTATGAAAAAAGGAAATAAGCAAAATTAATAATACTAAAAAAAATGTGTTGATTTGCATTACAGAAAAAGGTCCACACTTGTATAGAATGACAGGGGTCCACTGTTGGCTGGTACATAATGACAAAAGTTCCCTCTTAAGCTGCTTGTCCACCAAAAGTACCAGGAACTTTTATCACAAGGAAGTAGTTATCAAGGAACTAAAAAGTTCCTTCAGCCAATTGTTGTGTGTGTTTCCACCGCAGTCTGACCCGGGAAGATTAGGCAAATTACACCCATTAGGTTACACCCATCACACGGCTGCATAACTGTATTGTTTTAACATATTAAACACATCACCTGCAATTCAGCATAAGGACCTTTGATTATTTTAACCTATGCACTCTCACCTGTTTTAAATACTGAGCTTACCAGTGTATAATGGTGAAATTGAGAGCCACTACTTCCTCAGAGCGTTGTAAATATTAGAATATTAGATTAGACTAGATTCAACTTTATTGTCATTACGCATGTACAAGTACAAGATGAAATGCAATTTAGTTCTAACCAGAAGTGCAATAAGCAAGTGCGGGATATAAAGTGTGTGCATAAATGCAGGATAGAGCAGTATTATGAAAATATTTTACAAGTGGTATTATGGACATTATATACAGATGGCATTACTATAAACAGAAGTATACTGATGGATATGTACAATAATAAATTGGACTGGGCAGAACAGTAGTGCAATGAATATAAAGTAGTGCAATTTATGGATATAGTTAACAGTGCAAATGATGCAGTATAGGAGTTCGAATGATGCAGTATATGTATAAAATAAATAGTCTGGTAGTGTAAATGAACATGTGGTACATGCAGCGAAAACAATATCAATATAGCAGCATTTAAACTGGTGAGACGCTGAGCCTCGCGATGTACACGCGCCGCCATCTTGGTCGATATGGTTGCAAAAGCATAAACATAACATGTTTTTGTACATATATAGCAGTATATACTTCAGATACAAGAACAGCCACTATACACACATTTGGTTCCACAGCTATTTATTTATCTGCAGAAATATAACTGTGCAAAATATACACAAAAAATACACACAAACGCTGGTTTGTGTGCTTCAGCAGGAGACATGAGACGAGGGCTGCTATTGGTCGCAGGAGTAAACACATTGGTCTGCAGCCTGCATTTCACTTGACCCGTCTGTTTCATCTGAAAAACACGGTGAAAAATAAAATAAACGTTGCAACAACAACATTAACAAGATATCATTTTGTATGAATGATATAGCCAACCCTTGTCTTAAGGAACACTATGATTCTACACCATTAACGTTAGTGGTTGGTCAGTGTAGCAATAGAATTACAACAGTTAGCTGTTATAACATTTAACAAGCAGCATGTGGGCCGTATGTAATTTACCTTCAACCGACTGGTCATCCAGTGTCTTCCACCACGACTTCCAACAGCCCAGTGGCTGAGCGGCTGCGCCAGAGAAGGCCGGCCTGTGACCCAGCAACGCATCGATCCAAGCGGTCAAACCACCGCTGCTCCGCCGGTCGGAGCTCAACCAATCACAAATGTTCAGCGCAGCAAGCCCCACCCCAAAAGTCCCAGTACTTCTGAAAAGTACAACCCCCCGAGCAGGGACCTTTTGGGGGGGTAAAAAATATCCCCGATACTTAATTTAGATCCTGGTCCCTGTGGTGGAAACACACTGAGTTCCTCCAAAGGTTCCTAGTCCATGGGGAAAGTTGGGTTGAAACGCAGCATTAGATAGCATGGAGCACATTCAGACTCCAGCATGGATGAATAAAAAATAAATAGAAAATAATTCTTAAGAGAAAATGATAATCTAAACTAAATATAATGTGTAGTGTTGTTATTTTTTAATAAAGTGGCACCAGCAATGATGTCATTGTAGCTTCTTGAAATGTGGGTGTATTGTGAAAACACAATGACAACCTATCAGGCGATTTGAGGTGGGATGCCATCCCACTTGTTAGTAAAATTACCAAAATCCATCCCCCTTGTTAACCTACTCAAAGGATGTTCTGTGCTTTGTCTCGTTGTGGCGCTTCACATTGCCACCTTTAATAATCGCCACGGTCTCGAACATATGAGACATACTGGTTTTGAACTGCCTGTAGGAAGATTGAACATGTAAGAGTCTGTCCATTCTTGATTAAAAGCTCTGTTTCTGCTGTCTACTTTTCTCTTGTTAGAGCACACCATGTGAAATTATTTATCCAATTCGTCTCATGTATACTCTGTGTTTGTGTGTGTATCTCAATCACTGACTCAAGTTGCAATGCTTATCGGAATGCACAGATTTGTTTGGCTGAGTAGAATCACATAATTTACAACACATGCAATTGGTCTGTGAGTTGCCTGGGCCGCTAAACCAGTGCCGTAAAGGCTAGAAAAGCTGTGCTGGTTAAATTGGAAACACTCCATCAAAATTTAATAATTCTCAATCACTTATCAATATTCTTTACAGCAGATGGGGGAAAGAAAGTGCAGCAGCATGACAGAGGTCGGGTCAGAAATGAACAGAGCTTGGAGCAAAAGTACCTTTGAATGCTCATGAACTTTTTTAATTTTCTGTTCTCACTTGTTATTTTTTAAATAAAACAAATCTTTGTGTGTTTATTTGACAATATAATGTAATAATTATACATTAATTCAGAGTTTAGTAAATGCCCCTAAAAATCAGTTAAAGGGGCAAAAAATAGTGTTCTAAAATAAAGGCACAAGGAACTCTCCTAACTAATAACTAATAATAACTAATAACGAGCCAATATGCTACTAATATGCATGCCAATAATTATGATGAATATGTGTACCTTAATATAAAGTGTTACCCAAATTTCTATAGTCCATAAGGTTTTAGCTATACTGGAGTTGTTTTACTCCTTGCCTTCATTGTTGTCATGGCCTAGTCAAAGTCCTGACCTGAATCCTATTGAGATGCTGTGGCATGACCTTAAAAAGGCAGTTCATGCTCGAAAACCCTCCAATGTGGCTGAATTACAACAATTCTGCAAAGATGAGTGGGCCAAAATTCCTCCACAGCGCTGTAAAAGACTTATTACAAGTTATCGCAAACGCTTGATTGCAGTTGTTGCTGCTAAGGGTGGCCCAACCATGGCCCTTTTTCACACAGGGCCATGTAGGTTTGGATTTTGTTTTCTCTTAATAATAACAACCTTCATTTAAAAGCTGCATTTTGTGTTTACTTGTGTTATCTTTGACTAATATTTAAATTTGTTTGATGATCTGAAACATTTAAGTGTGACAAACATGCAAAAAAATAAGAAATCAGGAAGGGGGCAAACACTTTTGCACACCACTGTAGACCAAAAAGGCAGACAGCTCTACGGCTGAAAACTCCAGAACTCGGCCACTCACACCAAAACAATCAAGATGGATAAAAAGCACTACAGGTAAGAGGAAAAATATGGATTTTGATTTTGGGGTGAATCATCCCTTTAAGCTAAGCTGACTGGCTGCTGTCTAATTCTAATTTAGAATTTGTGTATAGATATGAGAATGTATAGATATTCTCATTTAACTCTCAGCAAGAATCCTCAGCAAGTCATGTTTAGCAGGGGAAATTTGAAATGATGACATAGTGTACAGAGTTATGATGTGTAATTATATAGATATAGATACAGTAATTCTAAAGTGACAATGCATATCATTATCAAGTATTAAAATTCCTTAGATAGTGTTGGTTGTTCATGGTATGCTGTGACAGTTGCAACAATTACAACAATTAAACTTGTATCATACTTAATTTAATTTATAAATAAATATAATTAATATATTCAGTTTCTTAATCTATTTATCAGGTTATGGAGTAATTGCCACCAAAAAGAATTCTTGCTAGAGTATGTTGGATGACACATCACTGGCTCGGAAGGAGAGGCCCTGTTCAAAAAGTACTCAGATGCAGATGCAGCATTTTTGTATATCTTCTCCTTTCAGGGACAGACTTTCTGGTTATAACAACTGAATGAATGTTCTAAGTGTAGATAATTCAGCTATGTTTAATAATATTTCTAAACTGTGAAAAAATTATTTCACTATGCAGTGTTGATGGCATTAAGAATAAGGAGTGTGACGGGATCTCATGCCACGAGATCTCGCAATATTAAAACGTGACGATATTTCGCGTTGAGCTGAAAAGCTGTCTCTCAGAGTAGTAGCCCATCCATGGCCATGGCAGAAACGAGAGACACCGGCATATTCATTGCAGCTGATATGAGGCCATTTTCCATAGTTCATGCATGCACATTATAAAACATTTCAAAATGCACCTGCATTGTTTTGAGACTCAGTCAAATAAAAGGCTATTTTTCCTAAGCTAAGTTTTCTTCTTCTCGTGAACCCAATATTGTCTCATCTCATGAGCTGAGTGTATCGTCATACCCCTATAAAGAATACAGCAAGACTTGGAAGATTCATAACGCCCACATCTGACATCAAATTGTGTACGACTACAGAGACCCTAACTGTAAATGGGGACGTGTATTTATATTTAAGCTAAAGGAGTTTGCGACAGACATATCACTAGTGCAGCATAAAATAATGGTGTGGAGGAAAGTAGGCAGAGAGAATGTTGGTGATTAAACTCCGTACTTGTAAGGGCTGGTAGTTATGTGCCCCTAATAAGCAATAAAAAAATAGACCAAGTGGATGTTAGGTATGCCTGTCTGTACACTCAGAGTTGTGAGATGACAGAGTGAGAAACTCTCAGTTTAGGAGTGTGTGTGTCTGCTTAAAAGCATGTTTAAAAAAAACTTTGGCTCAACGTAGTTTTTTTTTTTTTTTTTTTTGTGGTTTTAGGAACCTGTGCTATGAATATTGCCATCTAACTCAGAGTTAAGCTGAATACAAAACACTGGAGAAATGTAAAAATTTTCAAACTAAACAGGTTAAGTGCCGTTCCATACCATTCAACAGGGGACCAGTGTCATGCTATAAGTGTGGACCAACTTTTCTATTTTAGAGTGCAAAATATCAAACAAAAGTCAACATATTATTCTAACATATTACATATTAACATATTACCCTATTCATAGATCTGTATCCTGTTATGTTGGGCTGTAGGTAGCTCATCACTATTTCAATGCCCATTAAAAGCATTAACATACCAGTCAATCTGTATGTGCTAAATAAACATTTTAGTTGACAATACTGGGATTTAAAGACCCATGCTACATTAAGACCCACTTAATGTAGCACGCGTGCCTTTCACTTTATACAAACAGTTCCATTGTTACGATGCTGCACCATTTGAAAACCCTCAAATATGCCTTCTCTATTCGCCAATAAATGTATAACTTCATGTTACACAGATTGCAATCATCAGGAAAAAAAAAACAAATGACAGTTTAGTATTTTTATCCTATGACAACAATGAAGGCAAGGAGTAAAAAAACTCCAGTACAGCTGAAACCTTGTGGATTTTAGAAATGTATATAGAACATATAGAAATTTGGGTAACACTTTGTTAGGACTCCACAGATGAATTCATTCATTTGGGTGATTGAACTTTTGTTAGGAAACTGCATTCTCTTTTGTCAATCCTGAGAGCCACTGAACACAGCACTGGCCAGTGTGACCTGTGACCTGGATGTCACCAGGTCAATTAAAAGGGTAGCCCTTTATATTTTGTTACAAAAACTTAATAACAAATCATGTTTCAAGAGACTGGTTTCTTCACTCAGTAACTTGATTAATAGCCCCTCTACAGTCTGAAAGACTGCCTGGGGCTGCAAGCCATTCACACTATGGGGGAGTGTTAAAAACGACGTGTGAGAGAGTCATTAAAATCGCCGCTCCAGCCTGCAGGGGCACTGCTGAGTATGGACTTTAACACCTGCTGGTCCCCTCTTGGTTAAAGTAAAAAAAAAAAATCACCCAAGGGTTTTAGACATGATTTTAGCATGATTTAAAGCATGGCCAATAGGGGACCTCCAAAATGTCCCCTGTTGGTGAGTGTGTAATGACGCTGAGGTCTACTGCTGGATAGATAGATAAGTGCACACACACACACACACACACACATACACACACACCCTTTTGTTCTTTAGCTTAGTGCAGTTAGTTGTACTTTTATTATATATTGTGTGTTTTTGCTTTGTTCATCTTTTAATTATTATTCACAAGCATGTATTCATGCTTGTGAATAATTATGTTGCACAAGAGTGAATAATTTGACAACCTCTTCTGTGTTGAACTCCAAATCCTTCAACCTACAAGCTATCAATGGTAATTTTGGTTATAGTTATTAATTTAATTATCACAGTGTATTTTATGAGACTGAATCAATTAATTAGCTATCCTTTCCCTTGTTTAAGGGTGGTGCCCCCGTGAGAACTTTAAAATGATCAAAGGTAATCATAAATAATAACTTTAATTTATAATCATTACTAGTCTGCTTCTCTATCCTCTGGGTCAATTGCCCAATACTGCCCAAGCTGCCCACCTATTATTTCTACCAACCCACCCTAACTGGCAGGCTAAAACCGACTCTGACCACAATGTTAATGTGAGGACTGGAAATGTTGCACGTGCAATTGATGACAATTCCACACTACAGATTCTTCAAAGGCAAAATGAAATATCTGAATTGCTGATACAACAACAAAGGGCAAGCCAACTTCCACCAAGAGCTGTGAAGTTTTCATGCAAGCCTTTAAACACTGTGTTGAGGAGAAAAGTGCAAGGGGACCGTATGTATTTTCTGGAAAGACACATCAGAAGGCGTCCAGGAGACCTTGTACAAAGCTGTTTACACGAGTCCAGAGAGAAGCTTTGAAACAGCCAAAGCCCTCCTACAAGAGCATCACAGCAGCTTATATGGAAACAGTTCTCAACTGGCCTGCTGTTAAGGCTGAACATTTTTCTTTGGTCCAGGATTACGATTTATTCCTATGTGGATGCAACAACGCAATGTCTGATTTGGAGGACATTGACATGTATGCTAATTTCATAGTTGTCATTTCAAAACTTCTTTTACACTGAGGGAGCAATTCAGAAGAATCGCTTGTGATATTTGTGAAAAAAAAAGGCCCAACCTTGAATGATGTACACTTTGTGTAACATCCACACCAAAATTTTGGTGCTATTCAAACCACAGAAAGAGGAATGCATATCAAAAGGGATGTGTATACACTAAAACCAAAATTGAAACGAGACAACTTCGCTACAAATGTCTGTCCTATTACCAAACTGTTTAATTCAATTTTATTTATATAGCACTAACTCATAAGAGAAGTTACATCATTGCACTTTTCCTACAGAGTAGGTCTAGACTGTACTCTTTATAATATTATTTACAGAGACCCAACAAATCCCAACCTGAGCTGTCGTATGTGTATCGTATACCGGACATGATAGGGGCTGGACATGTGCGGAGCTGAGGACCTTGGGCGGTCTGTGCCGAAGATCAAAACCATCTGGAGGCTTGGCGGAATGCCGATGGCACAGGAGGAAGGTCACAGGAGGCTGGCGGCAAAGACGGAGAGTCACAGGAGGCCGGAGAACCAGATCAGGGCCCAGCAACAGGATAGCAAGCCGGCGATGGAGAGACTGGTAGAGGAGCTGGCAGAACCAGTGATGTCTGGGAACCCGGAGCCTGCCACTCCAGCAGAAAAGGAGGATAATGCTGCGATCCAGCAGAGAATTCTGTGGCGTGCTGCGACCCAGCAGACTGTTCTGCGGCATGCTGCGGTCCAACCGGGGCAGGAGGCGGCTGCGATCCAGCGGCGATGAGGGATTGGTGCTGCTGCGATCCAGCAGGGAGTCCAGGAGGCCGCTGCGATCCAGCAGGGCGCCCAGGAACTGAGAGCTGCTGTGATCCAGCAAAGGGTCCTGGAACTGGGGACTGCTGCGATCCAGCAAAGAGTCCAGGAACTAGGGGCTGCTGCGATCCAGCAAAGAGTGCAGGAACTAGGGGCTGCTGCGATCCAGCAGGGGTGATGGCTGCTGCAAAGATCCAGCAAAGAGTCCAGGAACTAGGGGCTGCTGCGATCCAGCAGGGAGTGATGGCCGCTGCCGTGGCTCTGGGACTGGAGGCCGCGGCGGCGCTGGGACTGGAGGCGGCAGCGGGGCAGGCGAGCAGCTGGGCAACTGTGGGAGCCACGCTTCCTCCTGGAGGAAGGCGCCAAAAAAGCAACAGACTGATGTGCCCCCTGGCTGAGATGCTGACTGGACACTAGCACGTAGGAGGTAAGTATGTAGTGATATGAACTGGGGGCCAGCAGGCTAGGGTGTAGGCAGATGGCTGGCAGGCCGGTGTGCAGGCTGATGGCTGCGAGAACCACCAAGAGCCAGGCAGGTGCCTAGTTATCGGTTCAGGACTGGGACCGGTTGAGGAGTAGCCGGCAGGGTGGCAGGCTGGGGTGTCTGGGTGTGAAGGCCGTGAGCCACCCAGGGATGGCCTCCCTCAGCCCAGGCGATGTCGAGAGTCTGGTTTCGACACACCAGATCTCGGACCATCTGGTCTGCTTCCTTGGACAACTCTGCTGGGTCCATGATTGGTTGGGTCATTCTGTCGTATGTGCTGTGTAGTGGCATGTGGACCCAAAAGCAAATGAACAGGAAGCGGTATCAGGGTGAAGTAGCCGGATGGTTACAGTGTTTATTAAGGGTGATGTAGTTTACAGGCAGGTACAGGCAGACCGGTAGGCAGACACGTAAACAAACAGACAAAAGGCAGATAGGTTAACGGCTGGTAGTGGTGGAAGCAGGGAAGTGAGTCCAAGGTGGCAAGCAGTTCACTAGGGAGCAGGCAAATTACAAAAATCCAGAATCCAACCAAGGTCCACGGGAGACAAAGAATCCAAAACAGAACTCACTGTAAAAATGCACGGGAACTGGGCACTGGAACCAGGTACAACAAAAGGTGCACCAAACAGCAACACTCACTAGACAGGAACAAAACTCAAGGCAGGAACAACATCATCAAGGAACAACACCATGTGTAACAACAATGACCCAACACTGAACAAAGACAGACACAGACTAAATACCCTAGGGGAGGTGAGACAACGAGACACAGGTGCAAACAATTAAGGAAGGGCCAACAATCAAAACTGGAGGGAAAACAAAGCCAGGAAGTAAAACCACAAGACACACAAGGGAAGGAGAATACTACAAAATAAAACAGGAAATGAAAAACCTTAAACTACCACATGAGCAAGCATTTGGCGACAGTGGCGAGAACTACAACACAAAGAGACGAAAGTGTTGGGACCACTGGGACTTTACAGATGAATTTGTTCATTTGTGTGACCTAAACTGAACTTTTATTATGAAACGTGAGCCATTGATCTCAGTCTCCCACAATCCTCCAGGTATTCACACCAATGTATGAACTCCACCCATGGACCCAACCTTCATCTACCATTGGTGATTTTGAATTTGGTAGTATATTGACCTGTGCTACTGTGTAGCTTCCTTGCCATGATAAAACCCCCAAATCTGCGATCTGTTGCTCTAGTTTTGAGAACAGGGGTGACAAAGACATATCTGATGATTAGGTGTAAGAACAGTTTGAGTTGAAGTGCAACAATGCTCAAAAAGTTCAGAATAAAAGCTGTTAATCTGATGTTACCTATTCATAATTTTCTCTTTAACGTGATGCTACAAAAATGAGCTTGCATACTAAAAACGTGAGGTAATTATTTTTAGTCAAATAATGCATGAATTTCATGGCCAGTAAAAAATATTTTTGGCTGGTAAATTTTCTCAGTTTACCTGTTATTGGCAGATGAGCCAAAAAGTTAATTTTGGACCCTGCCAGTGTTAACGTTAAAGCTGTGCAAAACACCTATCCACTCAAGACCTAGCGTATGCTTATAATCAGTGGTGGAATGTGGAACTCATGAACATGAACTCAAGTACTGTAAATTACTTAAGTACAGATTTGAGGTACTTGTAGATGCAACAGCAAGTAGGTCCCTCAAACTTCGCTACATTTTTGTTTTAATTTGTTATTTTCACCTCCATTACTGAAGCATATATTACTCATAACAGTAGTACACCTGACAACCAGATTAGCCAGGCCAAACATCACCATGTGACCAAAACAGGAAAAGAGGAAAGAGAGGCGACACAAGAGCTAAGTTAACCCATGTCGGATCTAAGGCTATTCCACTACCCAGTCTACAACTGGCTAATGTTCAGTCGCAGGAAAATAAAATGGATGAGATAAGACTCAGGCTAATTCAGCAACAGGAAATCAGAGACAGCTGTGCCCTCATCTTTACTGAGACCTGGGTGCATCACAACATCCCGAATGAAGCTATCGCACTCGACGGGTGTAGCTTGTTCCATGCTGACAGAAGACAAGATGATGCTTGGCACTCAAAGCCAGTTAAAGTGGATGGACATTGTTCCCCAGATGTGGAATTTTTATTGTTAAGATGTTGACCATATTATCTGCCCAGAGAATTCACCAGTGTTTTTATTGCTGCTGTTTAAATTCCTCCAGATGCGAATTCAAAAAACACACTTCAGGAACTGTATGAGGTCATCAGCTGTCACATGACAGAATAACTGCATGGTGTTTTTATTGTAGCTGGTGATTTTAATCAAACAGACCTCAGAACTATTTTACCTAAATTCCACCAGCAAGTCCACATTCCCACCAGGGTAACAAATACACGTGTACACAAACATTTCTGGCAGCTACAAAGCACTCACATTCCCCCATGTGGACAGATAAAGTGTGGACAGATGAAGCTACAGCAGTACTGTAGCAGCTCTACAGTACTGTTTTGAGTGCACAGACTGGCTCATGTTCAGAGATGCCGTCACCCAGGAAAACCGCATCAACCTTCAGGTATATACATCATCAGTGTCATAAAGTCAATAAAATCATTCCCCAACCAGAAAGCGTGGATGAATAGAGAGGTGAGAGCTCTACTCAGAACCAAAAAAGCTACTTTTTGGTCAGGAGACAAGGAAGCTTGCAACACCGCCAGAGCAAGAATGAAAGCGTCTGTGGTTGAAAGATTTAACTGTACGCTGAAAACGCGAATGTGGAGGTATTTTACGGCTACAAACAGCAGTAGGTACGTGGATGTCTTATAGGAATTGCTAGACAGCTGCAATAACAGTTATCATAAAAGTATAAAAATTACGCCTATGCAGGTGACGTCAGAAAAAGTCTCTCAAATGTTTGAAAACCCATACGGTTCCCATACGTGACAATAACAAATTAAAGATGAATTTTAAGAAGGGAGATATGGTGACAATATCCAAACTGAGAGGAGTGTTTGATAAAAAAATATCAACAGTTATATCGATAAATTGTTTACAGTAACCAAACGCATACCTCGCCAACCCCCTGTGTACAAACGAAAAGATTATGACGGAGAACCAAGGCACGTTTTACGAATCAAAGTTGCAAAAAGTCATGGTTGGTAAAGACAAAGCATTTCAAGTGGAAGAAATTCTGGACGAGCATGTTCTAAGCATATTGATTTAGATGGCCTGTGGGGAGGTAGCTCTGACAGAGATTTCATACCCCCACACCTGGTATAACATTTCTACGTTAACGTTAACATTATAACGAGGAAGCCTATTTTGAATGGAGGAAGAAACCCAAAGATGAAGCGTCAGAGAATGAAAGCTGGCGTCAAGGAGAGAGTGATATGCAACACTTTCTGTCACTTTTTAATCGACGGGTGATGAATGGTGACCTTTAACCTTTGATTAAACATGAATTAAACCCCGCCCCCTTGACCTCTTGACCCTCCCTCCTTCTGGAAGTGGGTGGCAATATGCGTGGACCAATGAGCATGAATCAGGCGTGGTTAGCACGAGCCAATGGGAGTGAAGCAGGCGCAGTGAGCAGGAGCGAATGGGAGCGAAGTAGGTGTGGGAATGAAAAAAATTTACCAGCTGTGAAATCTAGTCTTTCAGGAGAAAAAGACACGTCCTTCTCTGTTGTCTGTCTGGTACAGAGTGAGGTGTGAATGAATTGGAAGAATGTGGGAGGGTAGGCGGAGCTTGCATGAACCAATGGGAGCGCAGCAGGTGGGGTTATGGTTAGCCAAAGAGACAACAGGTTAGGAGGAGCTTGCATGAAACGAAAAAAATACATAAAAGCAGAATATTTCTGGTCTGAAACATCAAACAAGATGAATCAGTTGAAGATGATCAGCCAGACGCCTGTGACAAGTTATCAAAATGCAACACCAGGGGGCGCGCCCAAGAAACAGGTGTTGTATTTGAGTCTGATCCAGGCGCCTCCCCCCAACGCGCTTCAGGAGGAATGGGTTTTAGAAGATGGAGTGTGAGTGTGTGTGTGTGAGGATATGCATTCAACTATGAAGTCAACAAGGTTTGTTTTTACCCCCTCACTCCAAAAGCAACTGTGCTGAGTCTGCTGGTTTCAAACAACCTCAGAGAAACCCTCAGAGAAAAAGAAGAAAAAGGAACCTGCGACAAAAGACAAACAGACGCAAACTCAAACAGGAATTTCCACCCGTACTTGCCCCGAAAAAAATTGGAACCTGCAGCATTTGGGAGACGAAAAGCTCGGGTTCCAGCAGATGGTTCTACCATTCGAGCCGTCAGGTGGTCCAAGGAGATGAACACTACTATGTAATATACTACACATATTTCATTACTAAAGTGTTGCAGACGTCATTACGGCTGACATCAAGGTGTGGAAGAAAATGATGGTTGAAAAAGCAGAAAAACTGAAGGATCTCTTCCTAAGGAGTTAGACATCGAGAAACATTCTGTTTACAAAACACCACCCCCAACTTCTCCTCCTCCTCTGACCCTGCCCTGTAATTATAACAGGTACCCCAGCAACTTCACACTCTGTGAAAAAGCATGTCTCTTCATTTTCTACCATATCCAGAAAGCACAGAATGGTCTCTGACTCTGAGAAAAGCCATGTCTCTCCCTTGTATCCCGTGACCAGGTAGCTCGGATACCATTGCAACCCCTGAGGCAGCACCTTCGGAGGCCAAGATCGCTACACCACAGACCCCTCTTAGGATACGATCAACCTGTTTTGCTACGCATCAAGAACCTAGCTGCTGGTGCAGGCTCCGAGAGGAGGGTGGGAATGCGATGATCCCTTCTCCACCACCTTGCTGTCAGCCTATCCCATGGAGGAGGAGGACCATGGATGTGATCCCAGAGGAGAACCCTGTAGCAGTGCCGCAGGAGCTTGATCTGGTTCCTGAAGCAGCACCGCCGCACATCGGGAGCCCTATCCTTGATATGTCACCCTCACCTTCACTGCCGGGGATCCCTGACTGGATTCTACCACCTCCTACACGATCTCCCTCCCCCGACTGGCCCTCTTCTTCTTCAGTATCCTCAGCTACAAGCACCTCACCACCCCCATCTCCCAAGAAGGAGGACGAACCTAACGGGGTGCTCTCTGACCCATTTCTGAACACAGTGAGAGCTGTGGTGGTTCGCCTGTTGAGCAAGGTTCTGACAGCATACAGATCTGAAATCTGTAACGGCTGTCAAATTGACCACCCGAGTCAGCTGCAACACGAATGTCTGTTTGAGATGTCAGATTATTTCTTCCAACAGCACTACGATGAGTTGACAAAACTGCTTTGGACGGATCGTTTTATCAGAGCCATTCAACAGGCGCTTCAGGCACGCCATATCCACGTGTCTGCAAACAGGGCCACGGCGCCTTTCTTCATAACCTCAAAATGACAAGACGCATCGGGGAGAAAATGGAGAAGATATACGATGCGCTGATCGGACAAGACGAGAAAAAGATTGAGCTGATGAACTATTTTGCGGATTTTTGGAAGGGAATTGATTGATTCAAAAAATGGGTTATTTTCAAAACGGGCTTATGCCAGAGCCTTAAAGACAAAAACAGGGGTCAAGGTCTCTAAGGCCTTTGTAACTTTTCAGGGGTCAAGGCTTTCTTTTAAAATAGAGTCAAAAAGACGCAGGCAAGGAGTTCTTTAACAAGAGCTTTGAGGGGTTGATGAAGAACCAAGGAATGAATCATTTTGCAACAGCCAGCAAACTGAAAGCGTCTGTGGTTGAAAGATTTAACTGTACGCTGAAAACGCGAATGTGGAGGTATTTTACGGCTACAAACAGCAGTAGGTACGTGGATGTCTTATAGGAATTGCTAGACAGCTGCAATAACAGTTATCATAAAAGTAAAAAATTACGCCTATGCAGGTGACGTCAGAAAAAGTCTCTCAAATGTTTGAAAACCCATACGGTTCCCATACGTGACAATAACAAATTAAAGATGAATTTTAAGAAGGGAGATATGGTGACAATATCCAAACTGAGAGGAGTGTTTGATAAAAAAATATCAACAGTTATATCGATAATATATTAATATAATTGTTTACAGTAACCAAACGCATACCTCGCCAACCCCCTGTGTACAAACGAAAAGATTATGACGGAGAACCAAGGCACGTTTTACGAATCAAAGTTGCAAAAAGTCATGGTTGGTAAAGACAAAGCATTTCAAGTGGAAGAAATTCTGGACGAGCATGTTCTAAGCATATTGATTTAGATGGCCTGTGGGGAGGTAGCTCTGACAGAGATTTCATACCCCCACACCTGGTATAACATTTCTACGTTAACGTTAACATTATAACGAGGAAGCCTATTTTGAATGGAGGAAGAAACCCAAAGATGAAGCGTCAGAGAGCGAGTTTTTCACCCATCACGTTTAGGGGAGGTTATTATCACAACCTGGACCAGCTCAAGACAGAGCTGAACGCCTTTCTTAGAAAAATACTCCAATAATTTTTTAGGGTTTTGTGCCATTCAAAAGAGATTAGATTTTCAGGCAGGAGGTCAATATGATCTACAAGTTCATCCTGTGGCTTACATGTTGGGGGTTAAGCTGGGAAAATGGCTTGTTTTCAATCAAAAGTTGGCTACCTATCCGGCTGATATAAACGGAGGATTTTATCACATGTATTGTTATAGTGATATGGTACGACATCAACTGGTTGGCTCCTGAGAATGATTGCTATAAAAGGGACATATGGGGACGTCGTCACGCAGTATTTTAATCCACCCTGCTACCTACCGGTGGTCAAGTGACACATCGAAAACATTCACATTGAGATAAATAACCCTGTAAATTTTACCTTTGGGAAGACTATCGTGAAACTCCATTTTAGACCTTCCAAAAAGAATTCTCTGTGACAAAAAAATGATGCATCAGAGGCTCGATCCTCACCGTTTTGTGAGTTATTATGAAAATCAAGTAGGGGGTTGCTCTCCCTGGTTTTTACCTGTTATGTATAGGAGAGGAATCGGTCAAATTTTTTCTAAAATATTTTGTTTGGTGAAAAAAGGCTAAGCCTCATATTAAATCAGCTGCAAAAAACATTGCCTCGGAGGTGATAAGCCACATGGTTAGTAGAATAGGGGGTCAGTCGGACAACAGGGCTCAAGAAGGATCCAGCGGTATAACGATTTTAGCCAGAAGACTGAGGAAAAGACCTCCTGGGCAGCGAGTAAAAGAGCATAGGTAAAAAAAGAAAAAATGTGTAGGGAGAGGTAAGGGCAAAGGAAAGCACGCTGTTGCGAACTCCGGAGATATACTTTGGAAAAAAAATATGGCTTTTTTACATCACAAATCAACCGAATGCACTATGGGCGAGTTGGATTTATTTTCAGCATCCACGACGCAAGTATCTATCAATGAAAAGCTCTACACAGAAGTCCTGCCTTTGTCAACCATTGCTGACGGAGGTCCTATCGAATCTTTATCCCCGGAGATGGGGAAAAATAGATGGATCTGAATCATACTTTGATTGATTTATCTTCCTGTGAAAATTACCAACGCCGACGGTTCAAACTTAGCCAGTGGCGCAGCAGTGGGTCTCAACCAGACTCAATGGTGGGCAGCCATCCGCCGCTCCCGTGTTTTGAGAGAGAGAGGTTTTGGGGGTGGGGGAGAGGGAGGCACAATGCAAATAACACCTAGATGTTTTTTTTAATTAATAATAATAGGAATGACAGCTATAGGAAAAATAATGACAGTATTAGTAACAGAGCCAATAACAACAACTGTAGTAGCAGTTGTCAAGCAGGAACACGGGGGCAGCAGGTGGCCCACAACGACAGATCCAGTCTCTGCAGCTCCGGAGGCAGAAATACCTGCTGAAAGAGACAGAAGAAGAGAGGAGAGAAACGAGAAAGCAGAAGACTACGGCAGAGAGAAGATGTTGAGTTAGTAACATGCAGTAATGGGATAAAAATGCATACAGATGGAGAGGGAGAGGGTGCAACATGGGAAGTCTCTCTGCAGTCTAGGCCTACAAGCATAACTTAGGGATGGTTCAGGACTCACCCAAGCCAACCCTAACTATAAGCTTTATCAAAGAACCTGGGGTTGTTTTTATTTTCCTCTATTAAAGATGAGTAGTAAGCTGCTCTGGCATTACGGAGGGCCTTCCTGTATGTTTTAATACTATCTTGCCAGACTAAATGAGATTCTTCCAGGTTGTTGGAACGCCATTTCCGTTCAAGTTTTCGTGATGTTTGCTTTAATTTACATGTTTGGGGGTTATACCATGGAGCTAACCTTATTTGTTTTATTATCTTCTTTTTTAGAGGATTTTACCCAATTATATCTATCGATCAAGCCAGATGAAACTAACCAGTTAGCTAAACTTCAAGCATGCCTTAAGGACATAAAGACCTGGATGACCTGCAATTTTCTGATGTTAAACTCAGACAAAACTGAAGTTATTGTACTTGGTCCCAAACACCTTCAAGACACATTATCTAAAGATATAGTTACTCTAGATGGCATTGCCCTGGCCTCCAGCACCACCATAAGGAGCCTTGGAGTTATCTTTGAGGATTTATCCATTAACTCCCACATGAAACAAACTTCAAGGACTGCCTGCTTTCACCTACACAACATTGCAAAAATCAGGCACATCCTGTCTCAAAATGATACCAGAAAACTAGTGCATGCATTTGTTAATTCTAGGTCGAACTATTGCAATTTCTTATTATCAGGCTGCCTGAATAAGTCCCTTAAGACTCTCCAGTTGATCCAGAATGCTGCGGCACGTGTACTGACAAGAACAAGGACAAGAGATCATATTTCTCCAATATTAGCTTCTCTGCACTGGCTCCCTGTAAAATCCAGAATAGAAGTTAAAATCCTTCTCCTCACCTACAAAGCTCTTAATGTTCTGGCACAATCATATCTTAAAGATCTCATAATACTATATTACCCGACCAGAACACTGCGCTCCCAGAATGAAGGATTACTTGTGGTTCCTAGAGTCTCAGAGCCTTCAGTTATCAAGCTCCTCTCCTGTGGAATCACATCCCAATGTGGGTTCGGGAGGCAGACACCATCTCCACATTTAAGAGTAGGCTTAAGACTTTCCTCAGAAGGTATTTCTACCTCCGGAGCTACAGATCTGTGGTTGTGGGCCACTTGCTGCCCCAGTGTTCCTGCTCGACAACTACGACTACAGTTGTTGTTATTGGCTCTGTTACTAATACTGTCATTATTTTTCCTATAGCTGTCATTCCTACTATAAATGAATTACCTCATTGTGTAGCCTGTGAGCGCACATTGGTGCCACACTTGAAAGCTCTTTGAACAGTTAGCATAATTCACAGGTTATCAATCTGGGTGATGGAGGCACCGGTATTTTGGTGTGTTGTTATTTAGCTAATGTTTTATGTGTTTTCATTCATCTAATTTGATTTTTGTATTCATTCTGATTGAAGATCATAATGTGGGATAAATCTTTTTTTCTCTCTCTTCTGTTTACTGTCTACAGATACTGAAAGTACATCCATACCAAAGTGTCTGTTGTTCTTAACCAGCCTCCAATCTCCCAATTCATCAAAACGAGGACAGTGCAGCTATACAACTGCAACCATCCCCAGCAGAAAGCCATTACAAACTCAATACTGTCAGACTTAAAAATTGCAACATGCCATTGTCCATCATTGAACATTAAAGCTTTGATGAGAGGCTTTCTTGGAGTCACAGCACACTGGACCAACATCGAAGTTGACAGTCTTCAGTTGAAATCCCAGTTGCTTGCGTGCAACCACTTCAAAGGTTCCCATACAGGGGAAATTGTGAAGAGTTTGAGCAAATATGTGAAGAGTACCAGACCAAGAAAAAGGTTGAGTGTATCATCTGTGACAACGTTGCAAACATGAAAAAAGCGTTCACTACATGTTTTTCAGGTTAGGGGGATGAAGAAGATGACCTTGATGATCCTGACTGGAAGAGCAAGAGAGGGTTGAAAAGTGCAAAAACCCATCCATCCATCCATCCATCCATCCATTTTCTTCCGCTTATCCGGGGCCGGGTCGCGGGGGCAGCAGTCTAAGCAGGGACTCCCAGACTTCCTTCGCTCCAGACACTTCCTCCAGCTCCTCCGGGGGGATCCCGAGGCGTTCCCAGGCCAGCCGAGAGACATAGTCCCTCCAGCGTGTCCTGGGTCTTCCCCGGGGCTGCCTCCCGGTGGGACATGCCCAGAACACCTCCCGAGGGAGGCGTCCAGGAGGCATCCGGATCAGATGCCCTAGCCACCTCAGCTGGCTCCTCTCGACGTGGAGGAGCAGCGGCTCTACTCGAGCTCCCCGTGTGACTGAGCTCCTCACCCTATCTCTAAGGGAGCGCCCAGCCACTCGGCGGAGGAAGCCCATTTCGGCCGCTTGTATCCGCGATCTTGTCCTTTCGGTCACTACCCAGAGCTCATGACCATAGGTGAGGGCAGGAGCGTGGATTGACCGATAAATCGAGAGCTTTGTCTTTCGACTCAGCTCCTTCTTCACCACAACGGTCCGATACAGCGCCCGCATCACTGCAGACGCTGTACCGATCCGCCTGTCAATCTCACGCTCCATCCGTCCCTCACTCGTGAACAAGACCCCGAGATACTTGAACTCCTCCACTTGAGGCAAGGACTCCCCACCTACCCGAAGAGAGCAAACCACCTTTTTCCGGTCAAGAACCATGGCCTCAGATTTGGAAGAGCTGATTCTCATCCCAGCTGCTTCACACTCGGCTGCAAACCGTCCCAGTGCATGCTGCAGGTCCTGGTTTGAAGAAGCCATCAGAACGACATCATCTGCAAACAGCAGAGATGAGATCCTGTGGTTCCCAAACCGGACACCCTCCGGCCCCCTGACTGCGCCTAGAAATTCTGTCCATATAAATTATGAACAGAACTGGTGACAAAGGGCAGCCCTGGCGGAGTCCAACATGCACCGGGAACAGGTCTGACTTACTGCCGGCAATGCGAACACAGCTCCTGCTCCGGTTATACAGGGACCGGACAGCCCTTAGCAGAGGCCCCGGACCCCATACTCCCAGAGCACTCCCCACAAAGCGCCCGGGGCACACGGTCGAATGCCTTCTCCAGATCCACAAAGCACATGTGGACTGGTTGGGCAAACTCCCATGAACCCTCGAGCACCCGATGGAGAGTATAGAGCTGGTCCAGTGTTCCACGACCGGGACGAAAACCACTCTGCTCCTCCTGAATCCGAGGTTCGACTATCGGACGAATTCTCCTCTCCAGTACCCTGGAGTAGACCTTACCGGGAGGCTGAGAAGTGTGATCCTCTGTGATTGGAACACACCCTCCGGTCCCCTTTCTTATACAGAGGGACCACCACCCCGGTCTGCCAGTCCAGAGGCGCTGTCCCAGACCGCCCACGCGATGTTGCAGAGACGTGTCAGCCAAGACAGTCCCACAACATCCAGAGACTTAAGATACTCAGGACGGATCTCATCCACCCCTGAAGCCTTGCCACCAAGGAGCTTGCCAACAACCTCAGTGACTTCGGCCAGGGTGATGGATGAGTCCGCCTCCGGGTCCCCAGCCTCCGCTTCCTCTTCGGAAGACGTGACAGCGGGATTGAGGAGATCCTCAAAGTATTCCTTCCACCGTCCAACAACATCCCCAGTCGAGGTCAACAGCTCTCCACCCGCACCATGACACGGTGTTGGTGAAGCACTGCTTCCCCCTCCTGAGCCGTCGGATGGTTTGCCAGAATTTCTTTGAGGCCGACCGATAGTCCTCCTCCATGGCCTCTCCGAACCTCTCCCAATCCTGAGTTTTTGCCTCTGTGACCGCACGGGCTGCAGCACGCTTAGCCTGCCGGTACCTGTCAGCTGCCTCGGGAGTCCCACGAGCCAACAAGGCCCGATAGGACTCCTTCTTCAGCCTGACGGCATCCCTTACTTCCGGCGTCCACCACCGGGTTCGGGGATTGCCGCCGCGACAGGCACCAGAAACCTTGCGACCACAGCTACGAGCCGCCGCATCGACAATGGAGGTGGAAAACATGGTCCACTCGGACTCAATGTCCCCAGCCTCCCCCGGGATCTGGGAGAAGCTCTCCCGGAGGTGTGAGTTGTAGACCCTGCTGACAGAGGGCTCCGCCAGACGTTCCCAGCAGACCCTCACGATACGCTTGGGCCTGCCAAGTCTGTCCGGCTTCCTCCCCTGCCAGCGGATCCAACTCACCACCAGGTGGTGATCGGTTGACAGCTCCGCCCCTCTCTTCACCCGAGTGCCCAAGACACGCGGCCGGAGGTCAGATGATACGACAACAAAGTCGATCATCGACCTCCGGCCTAGGGTGTCCTGGTGCCACGTGCACTGATGGACACCCTTGTGCTTAAACATGGTGTTAGTTATGGACAAACTGCAACTAGCACAGAAGTCCAACAACTGAACACCACTTGGGTTCAGATCAGGGGGGCCGTTCCTTCCGATTACCCCTCTCCAGGTGGCACTGTCGCTTGCCCACGTGGGCGTTGAAGTCCCCAGTAGAACAACGGAGTCCCCGGGCGGTGCACTGTCTAGTACCCCTCCCAGGGACCCCAAGAAGGCCTGGTACTCTGCACTGCCGCTCGGCCCATAGGCCGCCACAACAGTGAGAGACCTGTCCCCACCCGAAGGCGGAGGGACGCGACCCTCTCGTTCACCGGGTAAACTCCAACACGTGACGGCTGAGCTGTGGGGCTATGAGCAGGCCCACACCAGCCCGCCGCCTCTCCCCCGCAGGCAACGCCAGAGAAATGGAGCGTCCAGCCCCTCTCGAGGAGACGGGTTCCAGAGCCCAGGCTGTGCGTGGAGGCGAGGCCGACTATATCTAGCCGGTAACGCTCAACCTCCCGCACAAGCTCAGGCTCCTTCCCCCAGCGAAGTGACATTCCATGTCCCTAGAGCCAGTTTCTGTGTCCGGAGATCTGGTCGCCGGCCCCTGCCTTCGGCTGCCGCCCAGATCTCTCTGCACCGGCCCCTTACGGATCCTCCTGCGGGTGGTGGGTCCACGGGAGGACGGCCCCACGCCGCTCCTTCGGGCTGTGCCCGCCCGGGCCCCGTGGGGAAAGGCCCGCCACCAGGCGCTCGCCGTCGAGCACCCACCCCGGCCTGGCTCCAGGGTGGGGCCCCGGTAGCGCCAATCCGGGCGACGTAACTGGCCTTGGTTGAAAATTCATTCAGTGCAAAAACCCAAACCCTTTTATTTTTTGCATATACTCTTCAACTGGTTATAGGAGAAGGTGTTAAAAAGACTAAATTAGTCAGTGCAGCTCTCGCCAAAGCTTCCAGGTTGAGCTCCTTGCAGCGAGAGAAGGTGGAGTTAGCATGAGCCAATGATTAGATTCAATGGATGGATTTGATGACTGAATCAGTCATGAAGTTGAATAATATAATCTGTGCCTTTATCACAGTTGTTTTGTTGATGGTCTGGTTTTGTTAATGAATCCAGCACTGCATCACCACCTTAAGAAAATACAATGAGAAGAACCTTGAATTAGAACCACTTTTACATAGCAATTTAACGTGGTAAAACTTGGTAAGCTTTGTATCACTTTGTCAAACAGCATTACTTCATTGTCCTTTTTAGGAAAGTTACTTAGGAAAAGTGTGCTATTTCAGATTTTCTCCTGTCTTCCAAAATGCCTCCACTCTCTACAGACTTGTGAGTGAGGAATTTGACTCGAACCCCTCCCTCTCTCTCTCTCTCTCTCTCTCTCTCACACACACACACACACACACATACAAAAGCAAGCAGGTTTCATGCTGGATCAAAAAAATTGTAATATATAATAATAAACATCCTACAACATGGGAAATTCAAGTGACATATGGGCTAGGGTTAGGGTCAAGCAGGCTTAAGGCATAATTTTTAAACAGCCATTAATGCCTTTAGGTGCTCTGACATCTATGCTTTTGGAGCAGTTAAGCATGCAGTACTGACTTAGGAGGACAGAGAAGAGTTGTATTTTACTAGAAAAATGTATAATCAAATATTCTTGAAAGTGATCCTGATTACATGTTAACATTTTCATGGCTTGTAAATGTTCAATAGACTGCATACCATCAACTGTCCCCTGACCTCTGACCTATCCGAAATGCGAGGTGGTCCTAAGTATCAGTTCAATGCAGGGGAAATGGATTCAACACACGTTCACTTCTGCATGTATTCTCCTTTAATAGGCTTCATACCTGTGTTTGATAATTATTTACACACACACACACACACACACACACACACACACTGTGAGTCAACTGCCTTCACAAAGTGGTGTGTTTGTATTGTAATACTTAATCTGCACTTCTTAAATCTTACCCTGACAAATAACCCCATATTATAATATAAAACTAATACTGAAACTATTAAAAACTAAACATTTTAAACAATCCCTAAAGCCGAGCTGGTAAAAGGTCATGAGGTCAACCCCCAGATGTTTTTGTCCAACAAGTTTCCTATAAAAGCTGGCAAGGAAGCTCAACTATGGACCAACACCACATTAACATTATATTAATTTTAGTTTGTATTCTGTTTATGTGTTTCATCTCAGATCTAAAAGGCGTTTTCTTTTTTACAGAGGCAGTTTCATCTCATCATTTTTACACTGACTGAATTACCTTAATTCCATTTTTTATTTGAAATTGTATGCAGGTTGTAAATCTGTTCTTTGTCATTTCACACAAAAGAATTGTGGGATGTGAACTTAGACTTCCCGTTTGTAAGTAGGTCTACACTTACTTCCCAGGTGGAACCAGGTGGAGGCAGAGACAGTACAGTACCAGCAGCAGCAGCTCAGAGACTTCTTCTTCAGAGAGTTCACGCAGTAAATCTTTTAAATATATACATACATACATAATATATAATTTAGCCCCGCAAATGTAATGCCAAACGTCTCAGTCTGTATCAATGTTTGTGTTTATCCTTGTTCAATACACACACATGCACACCCACACACACACACACACATACCCTATGGCTAATATCTGTTTCTTTCCAGGGAACAGGACCCGATCCAATAGGCAACGGTGTAGGTAGCGGTCATGATTTGTAATGTGTTGATGTTTTATCCTTTAAGATACGAGTTGTTGATTTCTATGGATGTATCATTCATTATAATTTCTATAATATGTTGATGTTATGAGTGAATCATTTATATTATTGTGATGTGTTGACTTTTAATGGGATCATGGATGAAAACAAACCAATAGGCCTTAGACCCTCTGAATCCCATAAACAATGCTCTCGCTGAACTTGAAAACTTACAAACCATGGACCCTTTCATCTCATCTGCCTCCCCAGACACCTTGGCTGACATGAACAACGCTGTCGACACAGTGAACTTCCGCGTCCATCAGTCCGTCGATACAGTAAATTGTTCAGTCAGTACAACGAGGGGGAAATGCAGATCAAAACACCAATAACGATTCCTCCCAACCGAGGGTGGTGTTGCTAAGTAGATTTAACAACAACAAAATAAGACAGGCTTTGAGATTCCCTCCTCCTCCTCCTCCCAATGGCATAGCCAATTATGCCTTATATTATAATGGTACATTGCAATGTGTAGATGAGTTGTAACAAAAATCCTTCTCACAGGCAAGACGTCAAGACGTGATACAACTAGAGTTGAGGGGCAAGTATCTGCATGGTAATGTCTCAGTCATCTTACAGGCTGATGATGTCACAAATCTGTTGGGTTTTGAAAAACTCCTGCTTCACATTGTACAATCCAATCTAACCCTTATGTCAGACGGTGAACTAGGAGTTGCACAGGTGGTCTGTAACCCTTGTGGCGGCGGTAAAAGAATGTTGGAAAAAATGTTGAACAGCGTAATTGTTAAAAAGAAAAGGTGCTTTTCTGTACATCGTACAAAACCCTGACAATCAATTGTGTTTTGCCATATGTTTCGTTCTCTGATGCATCCCAAACTCACTGATACAGAAGCTGTTGCACATGGTAGATAGATACAGACTGGGGTGGATTTGACCGACCAGACCGCAGTAACCTTTAACTATATCCCAAAATTTTAATGGGCTTTGTACTGTAAAATTGTAGTGTTTCATAGAAGCGACGACGATCAAAGCCTCTCTAAATTGCAGACCGATTACCCAAGACGAGATAAAATGCTAATTCTGTTTCTATTCCAAAATCACTATGGCATTAAAATCTCAAAACCTTTTTAGCATCGCGTACGTGTGCGAGTACTGTTACATGGGCTACACCTACGCCCTGAGTCACCAATGCAGAGCTCATTGCTTTGACCCCGCCTGTACCCAGGCAGAGTTCCGGCCTATCATCTGCACCAACTGTAACCAGACGTGACTCTCACCTTTCTGTTTGAGCAAACACAAAAAGCCTACAGAGAGACCTGGGGCTCAAAAACGTCAGTAATTGCGAGCAATAAACGGCGACGGTAAACAACACTAATGCCAACCAAAATGTAAAATCTGTCGGGAGAAATGGTCCTCTGACTCTACAGACAAGACTGACATGTGTTACATACAAACATTACCGCCGGAAACAAAACATACGGAAAAATTGGTGCTGTATGATTTTGAAACATTCATCAACGAAAACGCTGTAAATGGGCGTCAACCCTTTCAGCCGCTCCACCATCGCTTCCGCATGCATGAAAGTGTTTGTCACTAACTTCCCACCTCCTAAAAGCCTAACGATACCATCGCCTGATGATTACAGGCGCCAATTCAAAACGTATTCTGAATGGGTTTCTTACAACAAGGCATCTTCATTCAATACGCATTAAATGCGGGGGTAAAACAGTTGGGGCGGTACTTTGTAGATGGCTACGCCGAGATCGAAGGTTGTTTATACCACGGTTGTCCGTCTTGTTTTCAACCTCATGACGCCTGTCCTCTGATGGGTACCGCCTTTGAAGAGTTGCTTGTCAGGAGAAATTACAGACATTACAGTCTGTCCGCGGTGTCAAAGTGATCGTCCATACGTGGACGGAGATGAAAAGATTCCATCAGAGGTTGAAGGATTTTCTCAAGCGTTACAATGCTCCTCGACCTCTTTCACCCTGCGATGCTTTGTATTGTGGTAGGACGTGCACAATGAGGTTGAGGTACACAGCAGCACTGAATGAAACTGCACAGTATGTAGACAGTATTATGTGACATCCCTGTATCCCTACATCAACTGCAGCCTTCCTTACCTTGTAGGACACCCCAAAATCATCTACAAAGATTTCAAAGAACCTCAATGCTACTTTGGGTTAATCAAGGCCATTGTCTACCCCCCTCTGGGGTTATATTTTCCCATTTTACCCAACAGAACTGCTGCAGGCAAGCTGGTGTTTACCCTCTGTCGCACTGCTGAATTTAACAAGGCCTTGGAGATGGGTTACCGTGTAGCACAGATCATGGAGGTGTGGCACTTTGACAGACAGAGCGAATCCATATTTGTCGAATACATGCACACCTTTCTAAAAGGGAAGCAAGAATCGTCAGGTTTTCCACCTAAAGCAGTAGATTGTGAAAGCAGGGAAAACTACGTCAGGGACTATCAAACTAATCAGGGCATTTTGAGTTGGCATACAGACAGCATACAGGAATTCATGGCTGCAGGTCCCAAAAATATGAAAAAGTTTACAGTATTGTATGACAAGAGATGATTGCTGACCCAAGGTCAAACCTTGTCTTTTGGAAATTGAAGAAAATGTTTTCATCCATCCCAATTGACTTTGCTCCTAGACTGTGAGTGCCTTTTTCATGTCACATTGTGACACGGGAGTGGAAAAACTTTTTTTTGCGAAAAATGTTTTGGAAAACTGAACGAATGGATATACTGCCTGATAACAGTGTATGGATCTACGCCTCCTTTCAACCCGTGTACGCTGAACTGCAAAACAAAAAAATAAAGATTAAATTTGTTGAAGGACTACCTGATTCTTTTGAAGATGAAAACCTGTTTCCACCTGATCAAAATCACTAGATTATTGTGGACGATGTCATTTTTCAGGCCTCCAACCATCCAGAAGTAGTCAGGATTTTTACACAATACATACACCACAGGAACATGAGCGTCATGATGCTAACGCAAAATGCTTTTCATCAAGGTAAACACAGTCATACCATAAGTTTGAACAGTAATTACCTGGTGCTGTTTAACAACCTCAAGATTACAGATGAATATATTACATCAACAAATTTTCCCCAGACAAAAAGCCTTTTTCTTCGACAGTTTTGAAGACG
Source organism: Siniperca chuatsi (assembly GCF_020085105.1). Classification (NCBI taxonomy): domain Eukaryota; kingdom Metazoa; phylum Chordata; class Actinopteri; order Centrarchiformes; family Sinipercidae; genus Siniperca; species Siniperca chuatsi. The sequence goes on along the minus strand of NC_058056.1, from coordinate 4,325,319 downwards.
CTACCAATTGACCTCACCCGTATCTGCACAGAACCATACAGACTAAAATTGGGAGTACTGCCCCATCAGATGCTCTTAGGGTATTTCAAAAAATCAGGGGGAATCCAAAAGAGTCAAAAAAGGTGGTTTTCCTGTCTTCCTCCAGAGTGAGTGCCAACCAGTACTCTCCGGGCTCATGTCTGGGGTGAGTGTTGATGATCATGTAGGCGGGAAGTCTAAAGGAACGCTGCAGTAAAGGTAACTAATCTGAGGCCCACACACCGCAAAAGACATCTCCCAGTAAATGATGCATGAGACCTTCCAGTTGATGATTGTTCATCTTTTCTCAGTAATAGTCCACCAACACCTGTCATTTGGAATTGATCTCCAAAATAGATTCGTAACAAGCATAAACAGTAAGCGTGGTTGTATGCACTAAGGGCTCTCTGAATCGCATTTCCAGTCTTAAATTGGAAACGGGAGATAATGCATCGCTGTCTTCGCCTGCGTTGAGATTAAAAACAAAGAGTATCAGTGTTCAAATACCTCCTTGTTGATACTCAGAGGTACATCTTTCAGGTGTCTCCCCGTAGCCGTTGACATGTTGTACAATGGCGTATCACCTCTGAGGCAATGTTTTTGGCGACCGATTTAAGGTGGGGCTTAGCGATGGCAAAACCTTTTTTCATCAAAGGTGATACAAAATGATAATCTTGAGAATATAGACCCTCTATCGTACATGACGGGTGCCCCATAAAAATCAGGGAGAGTGCTCCTTGCTTGATTTTCATAATAACTCACAAAACGGTGAGGATCAAGCCTCTGCTGGTGCATCATGTTTTCACAGAGGAGGTAAAGCTTTTTCAAGGTCTAAAATGGAGCTTCACAATAGTCTTCCTGAAGGTAAAGTTCACATTCATAAATACATTGCGGCTGGCATTGGATGTAAAACCCCTCACCAGAGATTTGATCCATGATATAATGAATCCAAATCTGATGTGCCCATTGTTTTTATGCATTTTTCAGGTCACTGGCCTTGACCCAGCTGTTGAATTTCTCTGGCCAGTTTTTCCAGCTTACTAACAGCTTTTTACCCCTAACAACGCACTCATCCACAATTTCTTCCACTTGAAATGCTTTGTCTTTAGCAACCTTCACTTTTTGCAACTCTGCTTCATAAAACGTACCTTGGATAGGTTCACCGTCATAATCTTTTCGTTTGTACACAGGGGGTTGGGCGAGGTATGCGTTCAGTTACTGTAAACAATTCATTGATATAACTTTTATCAAACACTCCTCTCAGTTTGGATATTCTCACCATATCTCCCTTCTTAAAATTCATCTTTAATTTGTTATTGTCATGTATGGCAAATGTACCATATGGTTTTTCAAACATTCGAGAGACTTTCTGACATCACCTGCATAGGCATAATTTTTATACTTTTATGATAACTGTTATTGTAGCTGTCAAGCAATTCCTGTAAGACTTCCATGTACCTACAGCTGTTTGTAGCTGTAAAATACCTCCACATTCGCGTTTTCAGCGTACAGTTAAATCTTTCAACCACAGACGCTTTCAGTTCGCTGGCTGTTGCAAAATGATTCATTCCTCGTTTCTTCATCAACCCCTCAAAGCTCTTGTTAAAGAACTCTTTACCTGCTTCTGTTTGTAACTTTTCAAGGGTCAGGGTTTTCTTTTAAAATAGAGTCAAAGCTAATTTTGAAAATACATCGATGACCGTTTATTTGTACCCATCATTGTGTTCGGTCAAGGCCTGCACATCACAAAGGTCTGCCTGGAATTGATTTAGAGGTCGTGGTACAAACACTCTATTTCTGACAAAATGTATCCTGGCCAGTTTATGCAGAGTATACGAGTCCTGTTCTGATAATAAATCTTTGACTAGTTCTATGTTGACTTTTTCCCCCATTTCATCCTGTAGTCGGTCCACTCCCCCAAAACTACCGGGATGTGATGGATTATAATACACTTTTTTCATGACACGTTTTTCAGCCATGTTTCCGGCAGCCCTCTCAAGGGTTTTTTGAAAAACAACAACGAGACACAAGTTTCTTTATACCAGTTTATTGTGATTATTAGTTTTCATCAAAAATAACACAATAGGAAAAAGCATTCTATATATATCTATATTTACTACACACAAGTTTTCATCATCTTTTCAATGTTCTTAAGGCTAACTTTAACACAGAGGTTCCTACATTACAGTAATTATCATAATGCAATCTTCTCAATTTGCTCAATGTATTCAGAGACAAGTTGTTTTGTACACAATAACTCACAACTTCTACAAACAAAGCATACAAAGTAAACAGATGGTACACTTTCACACTGGAATCTTTACTTTCTTTTATGATTTCATAAAAAGGTATCAGACACTGAAGTTTTGTTTATCATGAGTAACGTGTTGTGTACAATTTCTTCCCAAGGTGTGTATACAGCATGGGATCGAACAAAATCCAATATCTCTTCTTGTCTAGTGACTTCAACATCTCTGATAAAACTGTGGGTTGACAGATGACTACATGTTCTTCTACATAAGTGACAAGTTTTCTACAGTAATTACCCATTTTCACTTAATTTTCACTTTCCTTCCAAAAGTCCACAGCTGCTTCCATCGCCTCATCCTTAACGTCTTCTCCGATCGGCGCTCCAACCGTCGTGTAGTCTGAGGAGTTTGTCTCCGATGCTGTCCGATCAACTTCACATGTGCTAAGTTTCATGACTATCCCTAGCCATTTTCAAGGCTAAAAGTCATTAATAGCCGGTGCCCCTCTCCCAAGCCCAATAGTGGACTCAAATTAAAGTATTTACCAGTTCAAGTCCGAACGTAAAGTTTTGTGACTGGTAAAGATGACAACAATTATGGTCACAAAGCCCAAAGTCTGTGATAACGGAAGGTCTTCTCTCCCACAGAAAACACCATGGAAAACAAGGACACAACTTGTTGGAATTCTGCCTCTTTTTCCGTACCTTGGTTTTGTGACCTAGGCACACATTTGCATACACGCCTATCAGCCATACACGCCTACCCTCTGTTTGAGGGCATGCCAAACTAGCCGATAGGTGTGTATGCAAATGTGTGCCTTGGTTACAAAACTAAGGTACAAAAAAAGAGGTAAGGGAGTAAGGGAATTCACAGAGAGTTGAGGCAGAGCAGCCGAAAGACATCAGAGGGAAAACCAGAAGATATTTTCTCCATAAAATATGATACATTTTCACCAAAATCAGTGAATAAAGTTATAAAAGTAGCTGTCATATGCCATCCAACTCACCAGCAAGACAATGAGGCAGTGCAGGCTCACAGCACTGGGTGTATAAAGAGAACTGGTAACAGCGGCTCACTGCCCCTCAGCAGGCTTCCGAGAAGTTGGTCAATCAGAATCAGAAGGAAGTTGGCTTTTAGGAAGGGGGGCCTTAAAGATACAGGAGATAAAATGGCTTGACAGAGGATGAACTGAGGGTCTGCATAAAGTGTCTGCATAAGATAAATAAGGATTTTTTTGAACTGTGAATCATGCAAACCTACTCTAGTGGAATCCCAGAATAAAAATATAGAGCTGGAAATGAGCATAATAGGTCCTCTTTAAATCGGGATCAATAATTGAAAGCTGTTGTTTTTTTTAAGTATTGAATCAGCACTTTGCATCAAACACTTCACATGAGAATAAATTGTGGGATTGTTGTTTGATTTGAATTGTGCATCACATGATGCAGACAGATGATAAGCCTGGCTAATGATGTGCTCACTCAGGGAAGAAAAGAAAACTTAAAAATACATAACAATGGTACTTACAAAACCAAAATCCACAATGCAACAGCAATTCTTTTTAAATAGTTTTTAAGACAGGGCTGAGTGTTACCCTCAATGTTAGGTAACTGAAATGTATCTAAACATCCTTTCATCATATATTTACTTTTTTGTTTTTATGTTTTATTGTTTGCATTAAGTATAATATGATATTTACATAGCTGTATAAAATTGTAGAATATTGTTTAATATTCTTAGTCAAGATTCATTCGCTGCCCAAAACTGAAACCATTTATAACTACAAATGTTTCAATGTCAGTGGTTTACAATATTGTTCAGCCCTACCATTAAAGGCTTTTCACATCATACCCAGGCTGATAGGCATGTTAGATGATTCCAGTAGCTCGTGACTAAAAGGAAGTCAAAATTGTAATTTCAATGGCGTTATCCCTACATTTATCACAGGGTTTACTGAGCCTCACTCAAAAGCAGGGTTAGCCTTGACTTTTCAAAAAACACAGCCTTTCACATACGTACCAGCAGGCGTAATTATCAAACTTAAAAGTATTTAGCTTTATGTTAACATTACATTATACTGTCATATGTGCTTGGTTTTGACAGCGACTGTCATAAGACCATTATAATTGTGTGATAAATAATTCCCTTGACCTCAAGTAAAGTGGAACCATTTGGACTTGTCATAAAGATGTCAGTAATGTTATGAGGGCAGTTTGAGTAAAGTACCAAAGTGATTTATGGAGTTTCCTGATGGACAGATAGCTTTACTTGTCACTAAAGTATTGTTATCTAACCAAACCACATTGGTGGTGGTTGAGGTGAGTTTCCCCCCTTCACTGTAATCTGTAATTGTATTGTCATGCTGGAAGTAGTCAATTGTATTTCAGTCACAAACTATGTAAAGAACAGTTAATTTGTGTCTCTGGTAAAGCGATCATCAATACAAAAGTAAGAAATAATTACTGGGCATTACTTTAATTAGGCATGTCATTGTCCTGTTCTGCATCATCTCTCTGCTTCAGTGGTTGGTCATTGTGAGGTAGCGTCAGTTGCTCATTTTCAGGATAATTTTCTGTCTTATGAAGTGCACTACTTTCACATCTGTCAGTTTCCATCTAATCATCTTCATCATAATCATCATCCTCCATTGTAACATCCATGTCATCATCATCATCAGGAAGTGTTGGGTTACATAACTCAGCCTCATCTGTGATTGTTGTAGCCTCATACTGTAGGTGGATCTGTTTCAGCTCATGTCGCACCATTATAACTTTGGACCAGGTTACAGTCTGAAACAGCTGATATCCTCTGTAGAACAAACATCTCTTGAGTTTTATTCTCATGACTTGAGACTCACTTCTCATTCGGGGTAAAGCATTCACTGTTTCCTGTACCTCAGATGGGACACATACAACATTACCATGTACTGCTCTCTGTTGGCCTTTGGAAAGAGAATGATCTTGGTAAATGGTATGCATTTGGCTATGAGATGCCTCTCCAGTATGTTGAGATCACACAGTTCAGGTGGACTGTCAGGTGGAATGTCAGTAAGCTCCAAGTTGTTAGCTACAGCAAGGGTTGGCATGGCTCCCTTTTCAATATGATTATGGCAGGTGTAACAGATCCACTCTCATCAGGCACCTTAAACTGTTGTTCATTTCTGCAGCCATCATCACAAACATGAACATAGTTTCCTGTCAGGGATGCTGCAACCATATCTGGATTTTTGACGTATTTTGACCTTATGCACAAATGTATTTGGTTTGGAAATGAGGCTTTGTGACATACTGTGCACACATAAGTGGGCCGTTCATTGTATGTGACTTGAAAACAAATTTTGCCTCATTGATCAAAGTGTTGTCTGACGTGTTTGTCTAATCATCCATCTGTATTTTTTTTTTATTCCCATCATTCAAATGTGTAAATGTAAGCATGACAGCAGTACCAACACAGTATGTGTGTTTAGTGGCAAACTGTTGGCTCCCCTAGAGTGTGGCTCATAGAAATCATATCTACCTGATATGTTTCTGAATACTGCAATACATAACCCACTCATTATCAGCAATTCATACTGGATGTCTGACAACCGACAGCTGAGTCCTGCCTTTAAGTCCGGGAGGATTCTTGCAGATTTGTGTTGAGGTTTTGCTAGTGTGCCATACATGGAATCTTGAGTAACCACTTTATACACACCTCAGCTTTTGAAGGGAGCTCATCAATAGCCAAATGGATGCTATCAGGCAACTTTTGTCTGACTTCCCTGTACATTATATCACCCTTATCCAAGACATAGTCAAGTTTTGCACAGGTGACATTTTCATTTTCATGAAGAAATGTAAGAGAGTTGCAGGTATACTGGTGATTGGTGGAATATCCATATTTAAAAGAAGCCTGACTGCGAGATGCAGGTACACGTGTCTCATCACAGGAATGTCTCTGATCTACATTATTAGCATGATATTGCCCCACTATACATGGAACATGACTGTGATCTCCCCACTTAACAATATCTGCATAAGACACCTCTGGTACAATAAAAACATTTCTGTCATCTTTATGTTTGTCACTTTTGGCATCAGACATTGTTTGTTCACACGATACATCAGTCTGCCATTCCCTTTCAACCATATAACATAGGACACACCTGGCACGGTTCTGCTTCTTTTTGGTTCCAAACATTTTTCCTGTTGATCATCTTTTTTAGGCATCATCATAAGGAGTTTAGGTGCAATACATAACTATATATATATATATAGTTATGTATTTATATTTATGTCTTAATATTGACAAACAAGCTTCACACCAGCACAATGTACTATATATGATGTTTTTCAAATTTATTTACACAGATAGTTGAATGTTTACAGCAGTGAGAAATAACAAGTGTTGACTCAAAAGGGGTTGTTAAAATGAGGATTTGTTTCTATCTAAGAGAGGCTGAAGCAATATGGGTTAGTGTGCGGTACGTGTGCCAGCCAATATCTGGGTTACCAAACAGTATGTGGCATGTGTACCAACCACTGTTAGGGCAAAGAATGATGCGTGCACCAGCAGGCTTCTCTTACTCTAAAACTTTTCACCAACCAGAAAAATCTCATCTGAAAAGACAGAAAGAAATCTGTGAATGACAATAAGTCATTGTAAACTGAACATTTATTGACTAATTGACAACAGCTTGGTATGAGTATGCAGCACTCATCCTCCAATCTCATCCTTCAAATTAAATACATTTGAACAAAACTGGAATGTTTTTGGCTGTATTGTTGAAGATCTCTTTATATAACAAAAACAACGTGTAATCAAGACTGTTTTATAGCTGTTGTCTTTTTTGCTTTACAAGTAGATGTCCTTGTCTCTAGCTTTCTTTCAGCTGAGCTGAACACATCTTGAACCAACAGTAAATTCAGAGCCATCATTAAAGTTTGATGAAAACTACAACTTCACTGCTAGTTAAGCCACAATATTTAATTTTATTCTTACACCGGTGTTAAATAGATACATACAAGACATACACATCTTCAGAGTTCATAGCCGTTCATATACCATGTTGACATATTGTAGTAGAGTTAATAAACTAGCTAGATACTAGCACTTATACTAGTAGAAATAAGCTCTGTTGTGCAGCATTTTCTTTGACATGGTGTCAGAAGTGTTCTGAAAAGACACCCAACTTACTACAGCTTACTACAGCAATCTAACATAGAAACTGTTCTTTAAAATGTTCATAAAATGTTCACAAAAAGATAAAGATTTTAGTATTAAGTCAAATGGAAAACATCTGTGGAGGGTTTCAAGGGCCTAAACTAAATATATAAATTATTATTATAAATATATAATTATGTAATTTATATAAATGTTCAACTTATTTGGGTATATACGCATTTGTGTATTTATTCATTCTTTTTTATATTTATTAATTTATTGAATTTATTCACACATTTATTTATAATTGTATTTATTTATTCATATATACTTTCATTTATCCATAGTGCAACTTGCTTCAGCGAAAAAGATATTTAATAAGTCGGGGGGTGGACTCTGCCTTCTGATTTGTGGTTGAACTTGAATTTACAGTTTTTGCCTAATTCAAGATGGTAGCACACGGTGTGGATCTTAATGAAATCTGGCGTGCTACAATGGTAACTATGTTGGCTGTAGCTGAACAGATGGAGGCAAATGCCAATTCCTATGCTTTTTTAGATCTGCTTGAGGGCTTCACTGAACAAATTGGAATGATAACTGCTAGCTTTACAGTGCAAACTCAGCTCGATCAAAGAGATGACTGGTTGAGCCTGCTGGGTTTGTAATACTGTTCATTCACCAATCAAAGGCTTTTAACCCGCCCCCTGACTTTTGATGGATGAAGTGGACACATTTATTTATTTTGCTGCAGCAAGTTACACCATGGATAAATAAAAAGTATATTTAAACAAATTATAAATTGATAAAAAAAATATATGAATGCTTAAATAAGTATACAAATGTGTATATGAATACACTAAACTATACACTAAAATTTAATTTGTGATTATTTATGGTATGGTAATTATGACAATTTAGCATTATATTACATAATTATATATTTATTCATTTATTTAAGCATTTTATTATATGTATATATAGTATCGGCCCTTAAAACCCTCCATAAACATCTAGCTCATCAGACTAAAGCTAATTTCACTTCAGTTTAATAAATATTAGCATGGTTTTGTGTCATAAATGCACAGAACCATATATCAAGTCAGTTCACTCATGGCCCATTTGAAATGCTCAGATACGTTAATTCTTTTTAATGTTCTGTAAAATCAATATTTTCCATAAGTACTTCATAATATCAATATTTTTGTCTGTCTACCTGGAGAGCAAGGAGAGTCTGGACAACTTTTACTATAGCAGTTTGAATAAATCCCCCGCTAAAGTCAGTTTCATTGATCAAAAGTAGTTTTTTTCCTCCAAATTTTAATGTGGTGTGAAATCAATATTTTAAATAAGCAGTTTATGATAATAATTCTTTTGCAAATATATCTACCCAGACTATGAGCAGGCAGAGTTTCATCAACTTTTACTGTAGCAATTTGGAGAAATTCCCTGCTTAAGTCACCTACATTACCATTAACGTAATAGGAATTGCAGGAGGGCTAATATATGACAGTTGGCTTGATTACAGTCTTGATTTGAGTGCAAATAGGGTTTCACATGAAACCTCTTTACAGATATAAAAGTAGGGGTTCAAATTGTGCTGAGGAATTAAGCAAGGTCTTCAACATTTTCAATGCATACTGTAAATGATGCATCAACAAAGAATCTGTCACTTAATATAATTATTTAAGTGTCCCTTAACTTTCCCCTTGAAGAGCAATTGGCAGGTTGATTTTTTTGCTGGGTTTATATATAATGTTAAATGGAAACATATATAAATATCTAAAAACATTTTCAGATATTTTTTTACAAACCATAAATATGAAAATTCATCCATATCCCTATTTCTTATTGTTAAACATGAGCTAGCTTGACTTTCATTGTCACATAACTTTCTCAGTTTTTGATTCCATGTATCACTATATAATGTTTATGTACAACAACACAGTGATTAAATGTTATGGTGCATTGCTGCCACCAACTGGAAGGGAGTGTGGCTCAGGAATCTACTTGTGAGAAAAACATGTAAAAAGGTATGTCCACACTACACTTCCCTAGTGGGAAGATGACTTACTGACTGTGGGGGATGCAAAGATCTGGGATTCAAATCCCCAGCTTGACAACAAGGCAGCACTGCATGTGTTTTGTGTTCATCATTCAATGCACTCCTGTGCATATCAATCTTCAATAATTGTTTAATATTTAGACTGATATGCATTTCAAAAAACAGATAGCTTTTGTTGTCAGTTAACAGTATATCTGTGTAGTCCAGTGCTTTAAGACATCTGTGCCACTTTCAAAACTCTCAACAAAATGTACTCGGTGTGGGATTGTCGACTGGCTCTGTGATTTGTTCTGGTGAAGCTTTGAAAGGCACATTTTTACAGGTAGTAACTATCGATAAAAACAAAGCGTTTCAAATAAAAAAAAAATATTGGACAGAAAAAGATCAGGACGCAAAATTAAATTGTTTTATTTAATGTGTATTTCTTGGTAGAGTCTAAAACTATTGGGCAAAATTAACTAAATTCATGACAGAACCCCAAAATAAACCTGCTGTCTGGAGAAAGTTGATTGAGAGACTATTCAAAAGAAGTGATGCTGTCCTTCCTATGAGAGCTTTAACTTATATTATTTTGAAAATAATCAAATTTACCGAAGGAAGCCCAAAATTGACAGTTGGTGCCTGGATTGTAAATGTCTAAGAAATCAAAACATGTTGTCGTTCACGTTGTTATGCTAATGTTAATACAGAAAAAAATGTTTCTAAGGGAATACATAATGGCTTAATCTATCACAGTTGTGAAAATAAATATATAAGTCATCGAAAGATGGTCAAAAGGAAAATGGTAAATGGAGTGTACTTGTATAGCGCCTTTCTAGTCTTCAGACCACTCACAGCGCTTATAACATCTGCTCTTAGGAGAGAAAGAATAAACTCAAATTATGCCACGTTGATTCAATTTTATATGTATGTCCAATGTATACATTTGTTTTAAGAGCTGCTGATTAGAAATAACAGCTTAAACTATTGCAGTGGTTGAAATAATTGTAACTCATCGAAAGCAGGTTATAATGAAAAACTGCTGCATGTAGCCGATAAAATCAAACCTAATGATATTGCCGTTGATTGGAATTTTACAAATTGTTTCCTTCTGCAACAGAGTACAGATTATCAGTTATGAAGATGACTGTATTGCAACATAAGCAACCCAAAATGAAAATCTGCTCCCCATTATACAAAACTTCAATCTCAAAGCAAGCCATGTTGTCCTTCATATGAATAGAGTTTTTTTTATTTAATGTGTATTTCTTGGTAGAGCCTAACTATTGGGCAAAATTAACTAAATTCATCAACAGAACCCCAAAATAAACCTTGCTGTCTGGAGAAAAGTGATTGAGAGACAACTCAAAAGAAGTGATGCTGTCCTTCCTATGACAGCTTTAATTAATATTATTTTGAAAATAATCAACTTTACCGAAGGAAGCCCAAAATTGACAGTTGGTGCCTAGATTGTACATGTCCATCCATCCATCCATTTTCTTCCGCTTATCCGGGGCCGGGTCGCGGGGGCAGCAGTCTAAGCAGGGACTCCCAGACTTCCTTCGCTCCAGACACTTCCTCCAGCTCCTCCGGGGGGATCCCGAGGCGTTCCCAGGCCAGCCGAGAGACATAGTCCCTCCAGCGTGTCCTGGGTCTTCCCCCCGGGCCGCCCCGGGTGGGACATGCCCAGAACACCTCCCGAGGGAGGCGTCCAGGAGGCATCCGGATCAGATGCCCTAGCCACCTCAGCTGGCTCCTCTCGACGACGGAGGAGCAGCGGCTCTACTCCGAGCTCCCCGTGTGACTGAGCTCCTCACCCTATCTCTAAGGGAGCGCCCAGCCACTCGGCGGAGGAAGCCCATTTCGGCCGCATGTATCCGCGATCTTGTCCTTTCGGTCACTACCCAGAGCTCATGACCATAGGTGAGGGCAGGAGCGTAGATTGACCGGTAAATCGAGAGCTTTGTCTTTCGACTCAGCTCCTTCTTCACCACAACGGTCCGATACAGCGCCCGCATCACTGCAGACGCCGTACCGATCCACCTGTCAATCTCACGCTCCATCCGTCCCTCACTCGTGAACAAGACCCCGAGATACTTGAACTCCTCCACTTGAGGCAAGGACTCCCCACCTACCCGAAGAGAGCAAACCACCTTTTTCCGGTCAAGAACCATGGCCTCAGATTTGGAAGAGCTGATTCTCATCCCAGCTGCTTCACACTCGGCTGCAAACCGTCCCAGTGCATGCTGCAGGTCCTGGTTTGAAGAAGCCATCAGAACGACATCATCTGCAAACAGCAGAGATGAGATCCTGTGGTTCCCAAACCGGACTCCCTCCGGCCCCTGACTGCGCCTAGAAATTCTGTCCATATAAATTATGAACAGAACCGGTGACAAAGGGCAGCCCTGGCGGAGTCCAACATGCACCGGGAACAGGTCTGACTTACTGCCGGCAATGCGAACACAGCTCCTGCTCCGGTTATACAGGGACCGGACAGCCCTTAGCAGAGGGCCCCGGACCCCATACTCCCAGAGCACTCCCCACAAAGCGCCCCGGGGCACACGGTCGAATGCCTTCTCCAGATCCACAAAGCACATGTGGACTGGTTGGGCAAACTCCCATGAACCCTCGAGCACCCGATGGAGAGTATAGAGCTGGTCCAGTGTTCCACGACCGGGACGAAAACCACTCTGCTCCTCCTGAATCCGAGGTTCGACTATCGGACGAATTCTCCTCTCCAGTACCCTGGAGTAGACCTTACCGGGGAGGCTGAGAAGTGTGATCCCTCTGTGATTGGAACACACCCTCCGGTCCCCCTTCTTATACAGAGGGACCACCACCCCGGTCTGCCAGTTCAGAGGCACTGTCCCAGACCGCCACGCGATGTTGCAGAGACGTGTCAGCCAAGACAGTCCCACAACATCCAGAGACTTAAGATACTCAGGACGGATCTCATCCACCCCTGAAGCCTTGCCACCAAGGAGCTTGCCAACAACCTCAGTGACTTCGGCCAGGGTGATGGATGAGTCCGCCTCCGGGTCCCCAGCCTCCGCTTCCTCTTCGGAAGACGTGACAGCGGGATTGAGGAGATCCTCAAAGTATTCCTTCCACCGTCCGACAACATCCCCAGTCGAGGTCAACAGCTCTCCACCCGCACCGTACACGGTGTTGGTGAAGCACTGCTTCCCCTCCTGAGCCGTCGGACGGTTTGCCAGAATTTCTTTGAGGCCGACCGATAGTCCTCCTCCATGGCCTCTCCGAACCTCTCCCAATCCTGAGTTTTTGCCTCTGTGACCGCACGGGCTGCAGCACGCTTAGCCTGCCGGTACCTGTCAGCTGCCTCGGGAGTCCCACGAGCCAACAAGGCCCGATAGGACTCCTTCTTCAGCCTGACGGCATCCCTTACTTCCGGCGTCCACCACCGGGTTCGGGGATTGCCGCCGCGACAGGCACCAGAAACCTTGCGACCACAGCTACGAGCCGCCGCATCGACAATGGGCCCAAGAAGGCCTGGTACTCTGCACTGCCGTTCGGCCCGTAGGCCGCCACAACAGTGAGAAACATGGTCCACTTGGACTCAATGTCCCCAGCCTCGCCCGGGATCTGGGAGAAGCTCTCCCGGAGGTGTGAGTTGTAGACCCTGCTGACAGAGGGCTCCGCCAGACGTTCCCAGCAGACCCTCACGATACGCTTGGGCCTGCCAAGTCTGTCCGGCTTCCTCCCCTGCCAGCGGATCCAACTCACCACCAGGTGGTGATCGGTTGACAGCTCCGCCCCTCTTTCACCCGAGTGTCCAAGACACGCGGCCGGAGAGAGTCAGATGATACGACAACAAAGTCGATCATCGACCTCCGCCTAGGGGTGTCCTGGTGCCACGTGCACTGATGGACACCCTTGTGCTTGAACATGGTGTTAGTTATGGACAAACTGCAACTAGCACAGAAGTCCAACAACTGAACACCACTTGGGTTCAGATCAGGGGGCCGTTCCTTCCGATTACCCCTCTCCAGGTGGCACTGTCGCTACCCACGTGGGCGTTGAAAGTCCCCAGTAGAACAACGGAGTCCCCGGGCGGTGCACTGTCTAGTACCCCTCCCAGGGACCCCAAGAAGGCCTGGTACTCTGCACTGCCGTTCGGCCCGTGAGGCCGCCACAACAGTGAGAGACCTGTCCCCACCCGGGAGGCGGAGGGACGCGACCCTCTCGCTCACCGGGTAAACTCCAACACGTGACGGCTGAGCTGTGGGGCTATGAGCAGGCCCACACCAGCCCACCGCCTCTCCCGCAGGCAACGCCAGAGAAATGGAGCGTCCAGCCCCTCTCGAGGAGACGGGTTCCAGAGCCCAGGCTGTGCGTGGAGGCGAGGCCGACTATATCCAGCCGGTAACGCTCAACCTCCCGCACAAGCTCAGGCTCCTTCCCCCCCAGCGAAGTGACATTCCATGTCCCTAGAGCCAGTTTCTGTGTCCGGAGATCTGGTCGCCGAAGCTCCTGCCTTCGACTGCCGCCCAGATCTCTCTGCACCGGCCCCTTACGGATCCTCCTGCGGGTGGTGGGTCCACGGGAGGACGGCCCCGCGTCGCTCCTTCGGGCTGTGCCCGGCCGGGCCCCGTGGGGAAAGGCCCGGCCACCAGGCGCTCGCCGTCGAGCACCCACCCCAGGCCTGGCTCCAGGGTGGGGCCCCGGTAGCGCCAATCCGGGCGACGTAACTGGCCTTGATTGACAATTCATAGGGGGCTTCTGAACCGCTCTTAGTCTGACCCGTCACCCTGGACCTGTTTGCCATGGGTGACCCTACCAGGGGCATAAAGCCCCAGACAACATAGCTCCCAGGGTCATTCGGGTACTCAAACCCCTCCACCACGTTAAGGTGGCGGTTCAAGGAGGAGTTGTACATGTCTAACATGCATGCATATATTAACATTAGAATGACAACATGAACGACAACATGTTTTGATTTCTTTTTTTTTTTTTTTTTTTTTTTTTTGTACATGTCTAAGAAATCAAAACATGTTGTCGTTCACGTTGTCATGCTAATGTTAATACAGGAGAAACGTGTTTCTAAGGGAATACATAATGGCTTAACCTATCACAGTTGTGAAAATAAATATATAAGTCATCGAAAGATGGTCAAAAGGAAAATGGTAAATGGAGTGTACTTGTATAGCGCCTTTCTAGTCTTCAGACCACTCACAGCGCTTATAACATCTGCTCTTAGGAGAGAAAGAATAAACTCAAATTATGCCACGTTGATTCAATTTTATATGTATGTCCAATGTATACATTTGTTTTAAGAGCTGCTGAGTTGAAATAACAGCTTAAACTATTGCAGTGGTTGAAATAATTGTAACTCATCGAAAGCAGGTTATAATGAAAAACTGCTGCATGTAGCCGATAAAATCAAACCTAATGATATTGCCGTTCATTGGAATTTTACACATTGTTTCCTTCTGCAACAGAGTACAGATTATCAGTTATGAAGATGACTGTATTCCAACATAAGCAACTCAAAATGAAAAACTGCTCCCCATTATACAAAACTTCAATCTCAAAGCAAGCCATGTTGTCCTTCATATGAATAGAGTTCGTTTTATTTGAATTGTATTTCTTGGTAGAGCCTAACTATTGGGCAAAATTAACTGAATTCATCGACAGAACCCCATAATAAACCTGCTGTCTGGAGAAAGTTGATTGAGAGACTACTCAAAAGAAGTGATGCTGTCCTTCCTATGAGAGCTTTAACTAATTATTATTTTGAAAATAATCAACTTTACCGAAGGAAGCCCAAATAGACAGTTGGTGCCTAGATTGTAAATGTCTAAGAAATCAAAACATGTTGTCCATGTTGTCATTCTAATGTTAATACAGGAAAAACGTGTTTCTAAGGGAATACATAATGGCTTAACCTATCACAGTTGTGAAAATAAATATATAAGTCATCGAAAGATGGTCAAAAGGAAAATGGTAAATGGAGTGTACTTGTATAGTACCTTTCTAGTCTTCAGACCACTCACAGCGCTTATAACATCTGCTCTTAGGAGAGAAAGAATAAACTCAAATTATGCCACGTTGATTCAATTTTGCATGTATGTCCAATGTATACATTTGTTTTAAGAGCTGCTGAGTTGAAATAACAGCTTAAACTATTGCAGTGGTTGAAATAATTGTAACTCATCGAAAGCAGGTTATAATGAAAAACTGCTGCATGTAGCCGATAAAATCACACCTAATGATATTGCCGTTCATTGGAATTTTACAAATTGTTTCCTTCTGCAACAGAGTACAGATTATCAGTTATGAAGATGACTGTATTGCAACATAAGCAACCCAAAATGAAAATCTGCTCCCTATTATACAAAACTTCAATCTCAAAGCAAGCCATGTTGTCCTTCATATGAATAGAGTTTGTTTTATTTAATGTGTATTTCTTGGTAGAGCCTAAAACTATTGGGCAAAATTAACTAAATTCATCGACAGAACCCCAAAATAAACCTGCTGTCTGGAGAAAAGTGATTGAGAGACAACTCAAAAGAAGTGATGCTGTCCTTCCTATGACAGCTTTAATTAATATTATTTTGAAAATAATCAACTTTACCGAAGGAAGCCCAAAATTGACAGTTGGTGCCTGGATTGTAAATGTCTAAGAAATCAAAACATGTTGTCGTTCACGTTGTCATGCTAATGTTAATACAGGAGAAACGTGTTTCTAAGGGAATACATAATGGCTTAACCTATCACAGTTGTGAAAATAAATATATAAGTCATCGAAAGATGGTCAAAAGGAAAATGGTAAATGGAGTGTACTTGTATAGCGCCTTTCTAGTCTTCAGACCACTCACAGCGCTTATAACATCTGCTCTTAGGAGAGAAAGAATAAACTCAAATTATGCCACGTTGATTCAATTTTATATGTATGTCCAATGTATACATTTGTTTTAAGAGCTGCTGAGTTGAAATAACAGCTTAAACTATTGCAGTGGTTGAAATAATTGTAACTCATCGAAAGCAGGTTATAATGAAAAACTGCTGCATGTAGCCGATAAAATCAAACCTAATGATATTGCCGTTCATTGGAATTTTACACATTGTTTCCTTCTGCAACAGAGTACAGATTATCAGTTATGAAGATGACTGTATTCCAACATAAGCAACTCAAAATGAAAAACTGCTCCCCATTATACAAAACTTCAATCTCAAAGCAAGCCATGTTGTCCTTCATATGAATAGAGTTCGTTTTATTTGAATTGTATTTCTTGGTAGAGCCTAACTATTGGGCAAAATTAACTGAATTCATCGACAGAACCCCATAATAAACCTGCTGTCTGGAGAAAGTTGATTGAGAGACTACTCAAAAGAAGTGATGCTGTCCTTCCTATGAGAGCTTTAACTAATTATTATTTTGAAAATAATCAACTTTACCGAAGGAAGCCCAAATAGACAGTTGGTGCCTGGATTGTAAATGTCTAAGAAATCAAAACATGTTGTCGTTCACGTTGTCATGCTAATGTTAATACAGGAGAAACGTGTTTCTAAGGGAATACATAATGGCTTAACCTATCACAGTTGTGAAAATAAATATATAAGTCATCGAAAGATGGTCAAAAGGAAAATGGTAAATGGAGTGTACTTGTATAGCGCCTTTCTAGTCTTCAGACCACTCACAGCGCTTATAACATCTGCTCTTAGGAGAGAAAGAATAAACTCAAATTATGCCACGTTGATTCAATTTTATATGTATGTCCAATGTATACATTTGTTTTAAGAGCTGCTGAGTTGAAATAACAGCTTAAACTATTGCAGTGGTTGAAATAATTGTAACTCATCGAAAGCAGGTTATAATGAAAAACTGCTGCATGTAGCCGATAAAATCAAACCTAATGATATTGCCGTTCATTGGAATTTTACACATTGTTTCCTTCTGCAACAGAGTACAGATTATCAGTTATGAAGATGACTGTATTCCAACATAAGCAACTCAAAATGAAAAACTGCTCCCCATTATACAAAACTTCAATCTCAAAGCAAGCCATGTTGTCCTTCATATGAATAGAGTTCGTTTTATTTGAATTGTATTTCTTGGTAGAGCCTAACTATTGGGCAAAATTAACTGAATTCATCGACAGAACCCCATAATAAACCTGCTGTCTGGAGAAAGTTGATTGAGAGACTACTCAAAAGAAGTGATGCTGTCCTTCCTATGACAGCTTTAATTAATATTATTTTGAAAATAATCAACTTTACCGAAGGAAGCCCAAAATTGACAGTTGGTGCCTAGATTGTACATGTCTAAGAAATCAAAACATGTTGTCGTTCATGTTGTCATTCTAATGTTAATACAGGAAAAACGTGTTTCTAAGGGAATACATAATGGCTTAACCTATCACAGTTGTGAAAATAAATATATAAGTCATCGAAAGATGGTCAAAAGGAAAATGGTAAATGGAGTGTACTTGTATAGCGCCATTCTAGTCTTCAGACCACTCACAGCGCTTATAACATCTGCTCTTAGGAGAGAAAGAATAAACTCAAATTATGCCACGTTGATTCAATTTTATATGTATGTCCAATGTATACATTTGTTTTAAGAGCTGCTGAGTTGAAATAACAGCTTAAACTATTGCAGTGGTTGAAATAATTGTAACTCATCGAAAGCAGGTTATAATGAAAAACTGCTGCATGTAGCCGATAAAATCAAACCTAATGATATTGCCGTTCATTGGAATTTTACAAATTGTTTCCTTCTGCAACAGAGTACAGATTATCAGTTATGAAGATGACTGTATTCCAACATAAGCAACTCAAAATGAAAATCTGCTCCCATACAAAACTTCAATCTCAAAGCAAGCCATGTTGTCCTTCATATGAATAGAGTTCGTTTTATTTGAATTGTATTTCTTGGTAGAGACTAAGACTATTGGGCAAAATTAACTAAATTCATCGACAGAACCCCAAAATAAACCTGCTGTCTGGAGAAAAGTGATTGAGAGACAACTCAAAAGAAGTGATGCTGTCCTTCCTATGACAGCTTTAATTAATATTATTTTGAAAATAATCAACTTTACCGAAGGAAGCCCAAAATTGACAGTTGGTGCCTGGATTGTAAATGTCTAAGAAATCAAAACATGTTGTCGTTCACGTTGTCATGCTAATGTTAATACAGGAGAAACGTGTTTCTAAGGGAATACATAATGGCTTAACCTATCACAGTTGTGAAAATAAATATATAAGTCATCGAAAGATGGTCAAAAGGAAAATGGTAAATGGAGTGTACTTGTATAGCGCCTTTCTAGTCTTCAGACCACTCACAGCGCTTATAACATCTGCTCTTAGGAGAGAAAGAATAAACTCAAATTATGCCACGTTGATTCAATTTTATATGTATGTCCAATGTATACATTTGTTTTAAGAGCTGCTGAGTTGAAATAACAGCTTAAACTATTGCAGTGGTTGAAATAATTGTAACTCATCGAAAGCAGGTTATAATGAAAAACTGCTGCATGTAGCCGATAAAATCAAACCTAATGATATTGCCGTTCATTGGAATTTTACACATTGTTTCCTTCTGCAACAGAGTACAGATTATCAGTTATGAAGATGACTGTATTCCAACATAAGCAACTCAAAATGAAAAACTGCTCCCCATTATACAAAACTTCAATCTCAAAGCAAGCCATGTTGTCCTTCATATGAATAGAGTTCGTTTTATTTGAATTGTATTTCTTGGTAGAGCCTAACTATTGGGCAAAATTAACTGAATTCATCGACAGAACCCCATAATAAACCTGCTGTCTGGAGAAAGTTGATTGAGAGACTACTCAAAAGAAGTGATGCTGTCCTTCCTATGAGAGCTTTAACTAATTATTATTTTGAAAATAATCAACTTTACCGAAGGAAGCCCAAATAGACAGTTGGTGCCTGGATTGTAAATGTCTAAGAAATCAAAACATGTTGTCGTTCACGTTGTCATGCTAATGTTAATACAGGAGAAACGTGTTTCTAAGGGAATACATAATGGCTTAACCTATCACAGTTGTGAAAATAAATATATAAGTCATCGAAAGATGGTCAAAAGGAAAATGGTAAATGGAGTGTACTTGTATAGTACCTTTCTAGTCTTCAGACCACTCACAGCGCTTATAACATCTGATCTTAGGAGAGAAAGAATAAACTCAAATTATGCCACGTTGATTCAATTTTGCATGTATGTCCAATGTATACATTTGTTTTAAGAGCTGCTGAGTTGAAATAACAGCTTAAACTATTGCAGTGGTTGAAATAATTGTAACTCATCGAAAGCAGGTTATAATGAAAAACTGCTGCATGTAGCCGATAAAATCAAACCTAATGATATTGCCGTTCATTGGAATTTTACAAATTGTTTCCTTCTGCAACAGAGTACAGATTATCAGTTATGAAGATGACTGTATTGCAACATAAGCAACTCAAAATGAAAAACTGCTCCCCATTATACAAAACTTCAATCTCAAAGCAAGCCATGTTGTCCTTCATATGAATAGAGTTTTTTATTTAATTGTATTTCTTGGTAGAGCCTAACTATTGGGCAAAATTAACTAAATTCATCAACAGAACCCCAAAATAAACCTGCTGTCTGGAGAAAAGTTGATTGAGAGACAACTCAAAAGAAGTGATGCTGTCCTTCCTATGACAGCTTTAATTAATATTATTTTGAAAATAATCAACTTTACCGAAGGAAGCCCAAAATTGACAGTTGGTGCCTAGATTGTACATGTCTAAGAAATCAAAACATGTTGTCGTTCATGTTGTCATTCTAATGTTAATACAGGAAAAACGTGTTTCTAAGGGAATACATAATGGCTTAACCTATCACAGTTGTGAAAATAAATATATAAGTCATCGAAAGATGGTCAAAAGGAAAATGGTAAATGGAGAATACTTGTATAGCGCCATTCTAGTCTTCAGACCACTCACAGCGCTTATAACATCTGCTCTTAGGAGAGAAAGAATAAACTCAAATTATGCCACGTTGATTCAATTTTATATGTATGTCCAATGTATACATTTGTTTTAAGAGCTGCTGAGTTGAAATAACAGCTTAAACTATTGCAGTGGTTGAAATAATTGTAACTCATCGAAAGCAGGTTATAATGAAAAACTGCTGCATGTAGCCGATAAAATCAAACCTAATGATATTGCCGTTCATTGGAATTTTACACATTGTTTCCTTCTGCAACAGAGTACAGATTATCAGTTATGAAGATGACTGTATTCCAACATAAGCAACTCAAAATGAAAAACTGCTCCCCATTATACAAAACTTCAATCTCAAAGCAAGCCATGTTGTCCTTCATATGAATAGAGTTCGTTTTATTTGAATTGTATTTCTTGGTAGAGCCTAACTATTGGGCAAAATTAACTGAATTCATCGACAGAACCCCAAAATAAACCTGCTGTCTGGAGAAAGTTGATTGAGAGACTACTCAAAAGAAGTGATGCTGTCCTTCCTATGAGAGCTTTAACTAATTATTATTTTGAAAATAATCAACTTTACCGAAGGAAGCCCAAATAGACAGTTGGTGCCTGGATTGTAAATGTCTAAGAAATCAAAACATGTTGTCGTTCACGTTGTCATTCTAATGTTAATACAGGAGAAACGTGTTTCTAAGGGAATACATAATGGCTTAACCTATCACAGTTGTGAAAATAAATATATAAGTCATCGAAAGATGGTCAAAAGGAAAATGGTAAATGGAGAGTACTTGTATAGCGCCTTTCTAGTCTTCAGACCACTCACAGCGCTTATAACATCTGCTCTTAGGAGAGAAAGAATAAACTCAAATTATGCCACGTTGATTCAATTTTATATGTATGTCCAATGTATACATTTGTTTTAAGAGCTGCTGAGTTGAAATAACAGCTTAAACTATTGCAGTGGTTGAAATAATTGTAACTCATCGAAAGCAGGTTATAATGAAAAACTGCTGCATGTAGCCGATAAAATCACACCTAATGATATTGCCGTTCATTGGAATTTTACACATTGTTTCCTTCTGCAACAGAGTACAGATTATCAGTTATGAAGATGACTGTATTCCAACATAAGCAACTCAAAATGAAAAACTGCTCCCCATTATACAAAACTTCAATCTCAAAGCAAGCCATGTTGTCCTTCATATGAATAGAGTTCGTTTTATTTGAATTGTATTTCTTGGTAGAGCCTAACTATTGGGCAAAATTAACTGAATTCATCGACAGAACCCCAAAATAAACCTGCTGTCTGGAGAAAGTTGATTGATAGACTACTCAAAAGAAGTGATGCTGTCCTTCCTATGAGAGCTTTAACTAATTATTATTTTGAAAATAATCAACTTTACCGAAGGAAGCCCAAATAGACAGTTGGTGCCTGGATTGTAAATGTCTAAGAAATCAAAACATGTTGTCGTTCACGTTGTCATGCTAATGTTAATACAGGAGAAACGTGTTTCTAAGGGAATACATAATGGCTTAACCTATCACAGTTGTGAAAATAAATATATAAGTCATCGAAAGATGGTCAAAAGGAAAATGGTAAATGGAGTGTACTTGTATAGTACCTTTCTAGTCTTCAGACCACTCACAGCGCTTATAACATCTGCTCTTAGGAGAGAAAGAATAAACTCAAATTATGCCACGTTGATTCAATTTTGCATGTATGTCCAATGTATACATTTGTTTTAAGAGCTGCTGAGTTGAAATAACAGCTTAAACTATTGCAGTGGTTGAAATAATTGTAACTCATCGAAAGCAGGTTATAATGAAAAACTGCTGCATGTAGCCGATAAAATCAAACCTAATGATATTGCCGTTCATTGGAATTTTACAAATTGTTTCCTTCTGCAACAGAGTACAGATTATCAGTTATGAAGATGACTGTATTGCAACATAAGCAACCCAAAATGAAAATCTGCTCCCCATTATACAAAACTTCAATCTCAAAGCAAGCCATGTTGTCCATCATATGAATAAAGTTTTTTTATTTAATGTGTATTTCTTGGTAGAGCCTAACTATTGGGCAAAATTAACTAAATTCATCAACAGAACCCCAAAATAAACCTTGCTGTCTGGAGAAAAGTGATTGAGAGACAACTCAAAAGAAGTGATGCTGTCCTTCCTATGACAGCTTTAATTAATATTATTTTGAAAATAATCAACTTTACCGAAGGAAGCCCAAAATTGACAGTTGGTGCCTAGATTGTACATGTCTAAGAAATCAAAACATGTTGTCGTTCATGTTGTCATTCTAATGTTAATACAGGAAAAACGTGTTTCTAAGGGAATACATAATGGCTTAACCTATCACAGTTGTGAAAATAAATATATAAGTCATCGAAAGATGGTCAAAAGGAAAATGGTAAATGGAGAATACTTGTATAGCGCCATTCTAGTCTTCAGACCACTCACAGCGCTTATAACATCTGCTCTTAGGAGAGAAAGAATAAACTCAAATTATGCCACGTTGATTCAATTTTATATGTATGTCCAATGTATACATTTGTTTTAAGAGCTGCTGAGTTGAAATAACAGCTTAAACTATTGCAGTGGTTGAAATAATTGTAACTCATCGAAAGCAGGTTATAATGAAAAACTGCTGCATGTAGCCGATAAAATCAAACCTAATGATATTGCCGTTCATTGGAATTTTACACATTGTTTCCTTCTGCAACAGAGTACAGATTATCAGTTATGAAGATGACTGTATTCCAACATAAGCAACTCAAAATGAAAAACTGCTCCCCATTATACAAAACTTCAATCTCAAAGCAAGCCATGTTGTCCTTCATATGAATAGAGTTCGTTTTATTTGAATTGTATTTCTTGGTAGAGCCTAACTATTGGGCAAAATTAACTGAATTCATCGACAGAACCCCAAAATAAACCTGCTGTCTGGAGAAAGTTGATTGAGAGACTATTCAAAAGAAGTGATGCTGTCCTTCCTATGAGAGCTTTAACTAATTATTATTTTGAAAATAATCAACTTTACCGAAGGAAGCCCAAATAGACAGTTGGTGCCTGGATTGTAAATGTCTAAGAAATCAAAACATGTTGTCGTTCACGTTGTCATGCTAATGTTAATACAGGAGAAACGTGTTTCTAAGGGAATACATAATGGCTTAACCTATCACAGTTGTGAAAATAAATATATAAGTCATCGAAAGATGGTCAAAAGGAAAATGGTAAATGGAGAGTACTTGTATAGCGCCTTTCTAGTCTTCAGACCACTCACAGCGCTTATAACATCTGCTCTTAGGAGAGAAAGAATAAACTCAAATTATGCCACGTTGATTCAATTTTATATGTATGTCCAATGTATACATTTGTTTTAAGAGCTGCTGAGTTGAAATAACAGCTTAAACTATTGCAGTGGTTGAAATAATTGTAACTCATCGAAAGCAGGTTATAATGAAAAACTGCTGCATGTAGACGATAAAATCAAACCTAATGATATTGCCGTTCATTGGAATTTTACAAATTGTTTCCTTCTGCAACAGAGTACAGATTATCAGTTATGAAGATGACTGTATTCCAACATAAGCAACTCAAAATGAAAATCTGCTCCCCATTATACAAAACTTATATCTCAAAGCAAGCCATGTTGTCCTTCATATGAATAGAGTTCGTTTTATTTGAATTGTATTTCTTGGTAGAGACTAAGACTATTGGGAGAAATTAACTAAATTCATCGACAGAACCCCAAAATAAACCTGCTGTCTGGAGAAAAGTGATTGAGAGACTACTCAAAAGAAGTGATGCTGTCCTTCCTATGAGAGCTTTAATTAATATTATTTTGAAAATAATCAACTTTACCGAAGGAAGCCCAAAATTGACAGTTGGTGCCTGGATTGTAAATGTCTAAGAAATCAAAACATGTTGTCCTTCATGTTGTCATTCTAATGTTAATACAGGAGAAACGTGTTTCTAAGGGAATACAAAATGGCTTAACCTATCACAGTTGTGAAAATAAATATATGTCATCGAAAGATGGTCAAAAGGAAAATGGTAAATGGAGTGTACTTGTATAGCACCTTTCTAGTCTTCAGACCACTCACAGCGCTTATAACATCTGCTCTTAGGAGAGAAAGAATAAACTCAAATTATGCCACGTTGATTCAATTTTATATGTATGTCCAATGAATACATTTGTTTTAAGAGGTGCTGAGTTGAAATAACAGCTTAAACTATTGCAGTGGTTGAAGTAATTGTAACTCATCGAAAGCAGGTTATAATGAAAAACTGCTGCATGTAGACGATAAAATCAAACCTAATGATATTGCCGTTGATTGGAATTTTACAAATTGTTTCCTTCTGCAACAGAGTACAGATTATCAGTTATGAAGATGACTGTATTGCAAAATAAGCGACCCAAAATGAAAATCTGCTCCCCATTATACAAAACTTCAATCTCAAAGCAAGCCATGTTGTCCTTCATATGAATAGAGTTCTTTTTATTTAATGTGTATTTCTTGGTAGAGCCTAAAACTATTGGGAGAAATTAACTAAATTCATCGACAGAACCCCAAAATAAACCTGCTGTCTGGAGAAAAGTGATTGAGAGACAACTCAAAAGAAGTGATGCTGTCCTTCCTATGACAGCTTTAATTAATATGATTTTGAAAATAATCAACTTTAACGAAGGAAGCCCAAATAGACAGTTGGTGCCTGGATTGTAAATGTCTAAGAAATCAAAACATGTTGTCGTTCACGTTGTCATACCAATGTTAATACAGGAGAAACGTGTTTCTAAGGGAATACATTTAACCTATCACAGTTGTGAAAATAAATATATAAGTCATCGAAAGATGGTCAAAAGGAAAATGGTAAATGGAGAATACTTGTATAGCGCCATTCTAGTCTTCAGACCACTCACAGCGCTTATAACATCTGCTCTTAGGAGAGAAAGAATAAACTCAAATTATGCCACGTTGATTCAATTTTATATGTATGTCCAATGTATACATTTGTTTTAAGAGCTGCTGAGTTGAAATAACAGCTTAAACTATTGCAGTGGTTGAAATAATTGTAACTCATCGAAAGCAGGTTATAATGAAAAACTGCTGCATGTAGACGATAAAATCACACCTAATGATATTGCCGTTCATTGGAATTTTACAAATTGTTTCCTTCTGCAACAGAGTACAGATTATCAGTTATGAAGATGACTGTATTGCAAAATAAGCGACCCAAAATGAAAATCTGCTCCCCATTATACAAAACTTAAATCTCAAAGCAAGCCATGTTGTCCTTCATATGAATAGAGTTTAATTTATTTAATGTGTATTTCTTGGTAGAGCCTAAAACTATTGGGAGAAATTAACTAAATTCATCGACAGAACCCCAAAATAAACCTGCTGTCTGGAGAAAAGTGATTGAGAGACAACTCAAAAGAAGTGATGCTGTCCTTCCTATGACAGCTTTAATTAATATGATTTTGAAAATAATCAACTTTAACGAAGGAAGCCCAAATAGACAGTTGGTGCCTGGATTGTAAATGTCTAAGAAATCAAAACATGTTGTCGTTCACGTTGTCATACCAATGTTAATACAGGAGAAACGTGTTTCTAAGGGAATATATTTAACCTATCACAGTTGTGAAAATAAATATATAAGTCATCGAACGATGGTCAAAAGGAAAATGGTAAATGGAGAATACTTGTATAGCGCCATTCTAGTCTTCAGACCACTCACAGCGCTTATAACATCTGCTCTTAGGAGAGAAAGAATAAACTCAAATTATGCCACGTTGATTCAATTTTATATGTATGTCCAATGTATACATTTGTTTTAAGAGCTGCTGAGTTGAAATAACAGCTTAAACTATTGCAGTGGTTGAAATAATTGTAACTCATCGAAAGCAGGTTATAATGAAAAACTGCTGCATGTAGACGATAAAATCACACCTAATGATATTGCCGTTCATTGGAATTTTACAAATTGTTTCCTTCTGCAACAGAGTACAGATTATCAGTTATGAAGATGACTGTATTGCAAAATAAGCGACCCAAAATGAAAATCTGCTCCCCATTATACAAAACTTCAATCTCAAAGCAAGCCATGTTGTCCTTCATATGAATAGTTTGTTTTATTTAATGTGTATTTCTTGGTAGAGCCTAAAACTATTGGGCAAAATTAACTAAATTCATCGACAGAACCCCAAAATAAACCTGCTGTCTGGAGAAAAGTGATTGAGAGACAACTCAAAAGAAGTGATGCTGTCCTTCCTATGACAGCTTTAATTAATATTATTTTGAAAATAATCAACTTTACCGAAGGAAGCCCAAATAGACAGTTGGTGCCTGGATTGTAAATGTCTAAGAAATCAAAACATGTTGTCGTTCACGTTGTCATACTAATTTTAATACAGGAGAAACGTGTTTCTAAGGGAATACATAATGGCTTAACCTATCACAGTTGTGAAAATAAATATATAAGTCATCGAAAGATGGTGAAAAGGAAAATGGTAAATGGAGAATACTTGTATAGCGCCTTTCTAGTCTTCAGACCACTCACAGCGCTTATAACATCTGCTCTTAGGAGAGAAAGAATAAACTCAAATTATGCCACGTTGATTCAATTTTATATGTATGTCCAATGTATACATTTGTTTTAAGAGCTGCTGAGTTGAAATAACAGCTTAAACTATTGCAGTGGTTGAAATAATTGTAACTCGTCGAAAGCAGGTTATAATTAAAAACTGCTGCATGTAGACGATAAAATCAAACCAAATGATATTGCCGTTCATTGGAATTTTACAAATTGTTTCCTTCAGCAACAGAGTACAGATTATCAGTTATGAAGATGACTGTATTCCAACATAAGCAACCCAAAATGAAAAACTACTCCCCATTATACAAAAATTCAATCTCAAAGCAAGCCATGTTGTTATTCATATGAATAGAGTTTGTTTTATTTAATGTGTATGTACTTGGTAGAGCCTAACTATTGGGCAAAATTAACTAAATTCATCGACAGAACCCCAAAATGAACCTGCTGTCTGGAGAAAAATGATTGAGAGACTACTCAAAAGAAGTGATGCTGTCCTTCCTATGAGAGCTTTAATTAATATTATTTTGAAAATAATCAACTTTAACGAAGGAAGCCCAAAATTGACAGTTGTTGCCTGGATTGTAAATGTCTAAGGAATCAAAACATGTTGGCGTTCATGTTGTCATGCTAATGTTAATACAGAAAAAACGTGTTTCTAAGGGAATACATACTGGCTTAACCTATCACCGTCAGTAGTCAAAAGGAAAATGGTAAATGGACAGTACTTGTATAGCGCCATTCTAGTCTTCAGACCACTCACAGCGCTTATAACATCTCCTCTTAAGAGAGAAAGAATAAACTCAATTTTAGCCACGCTACCCCAGCAGACCATGTTCATTCAATTTTACAAGTCTGTCCAATGTATAAATTTGTTTTAAGAGTTACTGAGTAGAAATGAAAGCTTTAAACTATTCCTGTGGTTGAAATAAATGTACGTCATCGATAGCAGGTTATAATGAAAAACTTATGCAAAGTCAAACAAAATTATTTTGCCGTTCATTGGAATTTTACAAATTGTTTCCTTCTGAAACAAAGTACAGATTATTAGTTATGAAGATTCCAACATAAGCAACCCAAAATGAAAATCTGCTCCCCATTATACAACACTTCACTCTCAAAGCAAACCATGTTGTCCTTCATGTGAATCGAGTTTGTTTTGTTTGAAGTGTGTTTCTTGGTAGAGCCTAAATATTGGGCAAAATTAATTAAATTCATTGACAGAAACCCAAAATAAACCTGCTTGTGTGAGGCAATATTTTTGTGAAAATGTGAACTAAATAACAAACGACAGTTTTGAAGCTGAATAAATGTCCAGATATCTGTTGATGAATGTCTACATGCAGCATCTCTTGCAACTCCTCTGCAGATTGTGTGAAGATCAAGGAATGAGTGTTTCAGATTTTCCTCTGTAATACCATTAGCGTAAAGACAGTTTGAAATCGGCGTGTGAATCTCCTCACACAATGTAAATAAAACCATACAGATGCCTAAGGCAATTCTCATCCTTCGTCCCTAAAAGGATCAATGTTTCCTGCTCTTTCTGAAGGCCCTTTTTATGAAGACAGATCGAGAAATGTCTCTTTTAAGGTCTTAAGGCATATTTAAATAAGATTATACTTTAAAGTTTCACAATATCATACAATTACGATTGTATGAATTACAATGAGTTGTCTTTAACACTGAGCCTAAGGTCAAATGTACTTTAAATTTGTAAGTTTCTGTGTGAAGCTCCGTGTTGGAGGTCTGGATAATATACATCTCAAATGACAAGAAAGTAAAATGGTAAATCTCAGAGGCTAATCTCTGCATCAAACACACACACACACACACACACACACACACACACACACACACACACACACACACGGGAACCAGAGAAGATCAAGAGGTTATGTACTCCCTGTATGTACGATGTTTGTCTCTGTACAGGTCTAACTCATGCAGCATCTCAGGCCAGCAGCTGTTCTGCACCATAGACTGCAGCTAATTAGGGGTAATTTAGTTAGATAAGAGAATGTGGGGGGAAATGTATGCACGTGTTGACAGGCCGGAGCTGGCACCCTGTTGATATGGACTGTTTGGTCATTGCATGGGGGGTGACTCACATGTCCTCACTGACCAGCCGCTCTGATAACACCTGAGAATGGAATGCTGGGAAGATCAAGAAGAATGGAGGAAATGTGAACTTAGACATTTACATAGTATTGTGTACCAGGAGGAGCTCAGGTCAACCAACTGCTTCAGACATAGCAGGGAGAGCGTGTGGAGAGGTCTCTGTGCTGTGTCTCCAGATATGTCTGTATTGAGGGATATAATACTAGTTAAAGACGACGCAGACAATAAGACTTCTGATATGACAATGGAGAATGGCTCAAGCATCCGGTAAATTACCTATATCTTTAATGCTAAATTTTACGCGTTTAAACCTTTAGGCAGAAACATAGGGACTTTTTTCAATCTTTGCAGTGACTCTAAACGGAGGGCTGAACCTTTAAGCAGAGGAGTCTGGTAAGTACAGGTCTGCATTATGTATTTTTAATACTGAAATATCTAAAAGACTTTTATTTCCACTTTACACACTACATATCAGAATCTGCTTGTACAAATCAGGAACGACAGGATCATGGTTGTACAATGTAAATGTGATTTCACGGTGAAGCCGGTATAACAGTCTTAGAACTGCAAAGTAAATTCTACAGTGTGCAATCTTGACCACTTCCTGCATCATGGTAATTCACAACCTTCAAACTGATAGAAGGTTTTAATGTGCATCTCATGAACCACGATTACGGATGAGACATCACATCGGGTTGGATGCCTGCACGAAATATACGCTTACAGTGAAAGCTGACAGGGCGCTCATCAATGTACAAAAGTGATTAGACCTTGTAAAGAAATTTGATGAGTGTTCATACCACAGATATTCTCACAACGTATTACCCCTACAAACAGTAAAGATTAACTCACTGCTGTGGCAGCATGCAGTAGTTCAGTTCTCCTGTAAATTACCACCTAGAACCAATATACAAAATTTCCCACTCGCACACGCTCATGCTTAATCAGTGTTGCAACGAGAGATGTTTCACGTACACGCCGTGCATCTTACACAAGAACTTGGAACTTGCTCTTGAATTTGCTGAGAGCATTTCAGGGATAATTACAGGTTGATGTCTCACTTGTTACACAAGGACTGGAACCTATCCGTGTGAACATGACTGATTGCAGTGTTGCGAGGATTCCAGTGATTGAACTCAAAGACTCACTATGTAATCGGATAGGGACATCCTAGGTAGATAGTGTCAAAAGTATCGTCACAGCTTACGGAATTGGAGATGCATAACACCCAAACAGCACAGCTGAAGACTTCTTCATAGATGTGAGTCTAATCTTAATATCGTGCAGAGCCTTCAAAAACTATCAGACGCAAGACTTTGCAATGCGAATTAAAGGTGTTCAGACTGTTGTACGTTACATGACTGCGAGAAGCGTACATATCAGTGCTTCAAAGTACAAACATGAGAAGTCTTAGCTGCACTATGCGTGACAAGCATCGTATGTGGTGTGACAATACCTTATGACTTAATGTATATCATTTATGACAATCCTCGAGACTTTCTACATGCTTATCAACGACCTTCTAAAAAAACAATTGGTAAGTTGATTTGAACACAGTATCACGCGTACATCAGTTGAAATGTTAACAAGGTGGAAACAGGCTCTATATAAGATCACAAAGCCTTTGCAATCGAATTTGACAATGGATCTGCAGTATCTAAACTGGCAACAGTTCTCGAGCTAGACTTCAAGTAGTTGTATCAGCCTTGATTACTAAACACACTTCCTGTAGCATCGATGCCCTGAAATTACAGCTAGGATAAAATCACATGGCTATACTGATGTAGACTAGGTTACACAGCATTACTAAGTCTTAACGAGAGCTAATTGGATGCACCGCACGACACTCAATGAGAGGTCTCAGCAAGGTGACATCATGACTCTGAAGCTCAGAACTTGTCAACATGAACTGTGATCGGTGCGTGATTGCTGCGTTGCTGCATAAGTTGTACTAAATCAACTGACTAGGTAAGATCTGGTACCATCAGTCTTCAATTAAAGACTGTCAGACATCATAACAACACCAATGATCTACGGGACTAAATCAGCGTTTGTAAAGCTAAGTTTCTAAATATGCAACTCTAGTAATTCTGTAGGATATCAGGCTCAATTACCACAAGGTCATCGAGCTTTCGTGAGCACCTTGCATTTCTAGGCTACCACTGCTAAGTATAATTTCTATCAGCCAGCAACTAGTTACCAGTTGGCCTCCGGCAGATTTGTACAGATGCGGAGCACTGATGACAGCTTGTACTGGATGAACACATGCATCGAGCAGGACTCAGATAGGAATACAATTGGATACGCTGTGAGTTCTGACATATCCTACCTGTACATTCCTGACATTGGGGCATGTCATAAATCTGCAAACTAGACACTACCTAGTTAACCGAACCATGGTACGAACAGGAGTCTTCACTTAGAAGACCATACTTGATTTGTACACTTGCAAGACCGAGCATTTCAAGACGTGTTTAGGATAGCAACGCAATGACCTTGATAAAGTTGCTAAATATGCCGTGAACAGCTAACTGATTTGCGTTGATTTGCAGAGCAGTATTTTAACACACGACTATATAAGTACAGACTGGATATCCTTAACGTGCAGATGGTATCAGGACTATTCAGCCTTGAAGGATATTCTGAGAATCACGAAGTAAAATCTATAGTCGACGCCATTGGCATAGTAACAAGATGTCACCGTCAACAGCAACGGCGAGTCTCGCTAGGAATAACGGACACTGAACCTTAATTAATTCTATCGTGACGTAAACATTCCTCTAGAGATGATCATGAAAATGATGTCCAACCGTGGTCTAGTCATGCTCAAAATTGCTAACAAACTATGAATGTGAGCATGTATCTCGCAAGTGTTGACAACTGTACATGATAATTCACTCTTGACGTGAAGCCATTAGACTGGATTCAATCGCGATGTAATCTCGATCGATGTAAGTTCAAATATACATGCAAACATACTGTTGATAACAAATGACGGGTGTTTTGATCAAGACTTTATAAGGATAGTTACCTATCATCCGTGTACATCGGACCTAATGTCAGAGCAGACAATTGACATCATGCTTGAAAGATCAGGCATCTTAAAACAGTTACAATCACTGATTAAGACTTAAAGCTCCTTGGTTATAGTCAGGTGCAACCATGATTATACAGAACTCAACAGAGGCATCCGTATATAACATCGTTACTCAACCAATCTGTTCAGCGTATAAGTCACAGTTCCTTGAGAGAGCTCCACGCTATAGTTAGAGAAACGTCCATTGCAGTCAGACTTTATAACGGTAATATCCAACCTTCTACCGTCGAACTGTCAATTGCGGACTCATCAATTCAGACTTCACAACTTAGGCATCGCCGATGCCAAGACACATAGAATGTTTGTGACTCTCTTTCAGAAACATCTATCGCGGTGTTAACTGTGTAACACTGCACATCCGTCAATTGTTGAAACTGTGTACTATGCATGCAGGTGCCTTTGCACCATCGATTACAGGCGACTGAAACTTTTGACTACCCTAAATGTAACGTTGCCACGTATGCAGCACTGTCATTGTCAATGGCAGAGTCAGTGTGCTATTCAACAGCTTCATACCAGTACGGTTGGATAAGTAGGTAAATTCAGGTCGCTACACGTGAGTATCATGTGATACCACACGCTAGGTTAGGTGCCTGACAGGTTAATTTAGCGCAAACACTGTGAGGGCCTGATAATGAACGTGGCTAGCGAGAATCTATTGAGTAAAGTTCTAACATTGTAAGTCATTCGTAACCAAATTATACGGACCCGAACCGGCAATTGTTACACCAACGATTTCTACCTAAATTACGCACTTTTACTTACCACTCTTCGCGGACAACCTTATTACGTATTCCATACCGAGCTACGCCGTTCCGCGTTCCATCGGGTACATACCTTAGATGCTAAAGCTAATAGGTACCTGATGAGGTATTGACATTGACAAGTCATAAACTGGTACCTCATGCAGAGATCTGCACAGAGATATCCATGAGCTTTGAAATGCGGCATAATGCATGTGCTGACAGATATGTCCACTCACTGAAGAGGTGTTGAGAGGATGAAGTGACTTAACTGCAGATACTACACTGAGATGGATGAATATTTATTGATGACGTATGTCCTGAAATATAGGAATGCTTTCTGCATAAACTATGACTGGACTGTAGAACCGCTGAAGCACAATTCTAGTAGTAACCTTAAACGTCTTCACCAAACATAGTAAGAATTCAGAGTAATGACCTGTGTAAGCTACGGTATAACTGAGAGCATTGTCACCCGAAGACGCTGCTAAACAGTGTCTAATATGATCTGACTTTGCAGTGAAGTGCTCTGTCGGTCAAGGACCGATGCGTACAGAACTTACTGATAATCATTTAAGGCTGTTATAGCTAAAGGTATTCACCTTTGTACATGTCATTGAATCTTTAGATTCACGTATGCGTAAACAGCACTGGTATTCCAAGAGAGAGTTTAGGTTCAAAACTTCTGGAGTTGACATGATCACCGATCAAAGCATTTGATCAAGACAAGCTGCATCATGTCAAAAAACGAAACGCCTTGTAATTCACGCATGAATGACATACGACTGTGGCAGATGGAAAATTTTCCAATGTTATGTCTACAATAGACTGCAACAGGCATTTTGCAGTGCAAACATCGCAGTTCATGGATACTTGTAATCCTAAAATCAAGGATGATATTTAGCTACTTTATATGCAACTCTTTCAAGTTAACCTTGACTAATAAGTCAGATAGCAAAGCATGCATTGAGAAGCATGCTTCTGAGATCTCAACGTTATACTGATTTGACGGTGAATCAGGTATCTAGTTAGATCAAGTTTCGGCCGAAGTTACAATGAACATGACTGCTCGAAAGAACTGCTATGGATGTCTGTCTAAGCCTGATTGTAATAGTTTCGAAGTTACGTCACGATGGTACATAGGATAAGACTCATTAAGCCATCTATGGTGATCCGATAGTTTCGGAGAATCCATTATCATCAATTATGATAGTAGATCAACGTGTGCTAGCCTACACCTCTGTTGGTTAAAACGACAGAGATAAACCAACGATTCGATCTTGACCGATATGGAGCTTTTCAGGTCCAAGTGTCAAATGTTATCGATAACTCAATCGCACAAATGCGTGCATCAGCGACGGTAGCTTGACAAATTGTACTTATCGAGACTATGCGTTCAGGATGTCAAGCATCAAGGTCAAGACATCATGTAAGTCGTTAACCTGATTTCGGGATGTTACGTGCCCATGAACCGTCGTCACGACTTTGGTACATGCGACATCAGGCTCTGATGCACCTGATGGTAGATAAATACAGAACTAGATCAGACAACATGCCGTTATCTAGCTGTGGCTTTGCAACAATGTATTTACAGATTGACACTGACAGGTAGAACGGCAGTAACATTATCATGTTCTACGTAATGTAACATTGTTAAAGCAATTAACTCTGACTCACTGAGTCCTTGACATAGACTACCTCAACCATAGCCACGTTGATAGCTATGTCAGGTTACTCTATGTAACACATGCAATACTTCAGCTGCCGTTCATTGATACAGACTGAAATGAATTCGACAGAAGCTAACCAGACTGATTGTGCTCTAATAATACCATATGACAACCTTGACACTTAGATTTAGCAACTGTTGACGAACTTAGTTTCACGAAATTATTCTGAAACCGTTAGATCCAACTTGGCTTTCGGTCACAATCAATGTCCCTATATTCAACGATGATGTTGAAATCTTAGGAACATCCATTGTTGCACATATCCTTACAAGGATCGGTATACATGATGTAAAGCTTGTACTTTAGGTTAACATGTACACTGTTCAGTTAAAAACATGTTTGATAACATGACATTGTTGAACTAGACGATGCAGTTAAATGGGGATTAACTGATCTAGGAGTCAGCTACCAAAGAAAGATACATTGACATGACACATGAACGCGTCAGATTCTAAATTTCATAAATGCGTATGCATTGTCTCGAGTGTAGTCAACAAGAACAGGCCGTCACGTTAATGTTATACAAACAGTGCAGTCTCCATAGTACAAAATAATCAACGGATGGTACGGAGATGCTTGGTCCTATGCAACATGTGAATGCAGTCTAGAACTGCTGACTATAGAAATGCAGATTGTTACAATACGATCGTTCAACTCATGTTTAAACGCC
Organism: Siniperca chuatsi; assembly: GCF_020085105.1. Classification (NCBI taxonomy): domain Eukaryota; kingdom Metazoa; phylum Chordata; class Actinopteri; order Centrarchiformes; family Sinipercidae; genus Siniperca; species Siniperca chuatsi. The sequence continues at coordinate 4,289,955 of NC_058056.1, read as the reverse complement.
AAGATAAATTTCAAGCTTAGCATAGCTAACGATCCGTCATCCTAGCATTAAACAAGAGAACTGACGTAATCATTACGCTCAAACCATAGAATCGGATGCAAGTTTAAAGGAGAAATACAGCGAAACTGCTAGAGTGGTTGAACCTACTGAGTGAATAACTGCGTATTGAAGACATCAAGACAGTTACATTAGTAGAGTGGATTGTGAAAGCATACATTGCTAAATTTAAAGAACTCAGTATTTGTCACCATAAAATCTGAACAGATCGTAAACATTAGAGAGGTATTCGTGCTGAAACCTGGCTACACTCATTATAATTGAGAGTAACCTGATCCATGAATGAGTCACTAACTAGAAGAGGACATACATAGCGACTAGAACGAGCGATGAGCTATAGTGAAACCAAGGTGACAGCTAACAATCACGAGAACGTAAGTGGACAAACGCTTATGTAGTAGCTGCTAAAATAATATTCTACAATCAGAGTGCTCTTATGAGAATGACAAGACTATTAAGTACTTAAACTTCAGAGATAGATAAGTTAAAACACACTTTGAACAACGCTGTGCCTAAATGCCGCATAACATCATTCAGTATATGTTCTAGAATATTGACATAAGCACTATCTACATCTAAGACGATGCATATACAAACGCATTAACTCAGAAGCACCTTGATGATACTGTTGAGCTGTAATAGTAAAAAACAGTCACATTGGAAGATTGCTTTTGATATGTGACAGTTAATGAGTATACAGCAATGCTTTGAAATAATTCCTCAATGCAACGCTCTATGTCAGAACAATTTCAGAGATTAACTCAGAAGTCTTTGGCATATATAGTTTGAATTGACCATTTACAGACTGAGTGGGACTACTCTAATGCCTTACATCTAGATCTACGACTTAGTAAAACCAGTCCCATCTCTTGTGAAATCTCAGCCGTAGCCAAATGATGTCTCTGGCTAATATCACACAACTGTACCTGTTATGGCATAACGTTGGACAATAGTGGTAATCGAAGCTTATGCAATTAGATAATTGGCAACTTCCTAAAGAATCATTAATCAAGTTTTAATCTTCAGGGATGATCTTCGTCAGTAGCACTTGTAATGAATCTCCAGATGTGAGTTTCTACTGTCAGCGAGATAAAGTATCTGAAACTTTTTAACCTCGATTTGAAATTGAATTGAAATGCACTGACATGTGACTCCTGATTAACACAGAGCCTTAATAAGATTAACTCGTTGTATAAGAGGCGTGACATCTTCTATTCATTCTTAAGACATTTAGTAACCCTGGATAATGACTTCTGGAATGATTTGATGCGATGGCTAAGAACGTACACATAGATCTCGGTGATCTTAAGTAGCTTTCCTAAAGCAGTGAATGTTCATAAACTGGTGCCCGAGGAAGTATTTTCAAACGGGGCTGCCGATTCTGGAATACGTAGCTGGTAACGACGTTTGTAAACAATAGCTGTGAGCTCTTCAACATAGCTGTCTAACGACTTGGACGTAGAAGCTTCTTCCGAAATATCTCTGATAATTGATGAGTTTTATTCCAGCCATAGTGAGTGTCTACTCATTAAGGCATCTTGTCTTACCACATTGCTGGTCAACTACTGCCTACGACTAGATTTCTTGGAGCTATGGCTTCTTTGACACAACGTTCTAGCTTGCCAGTTTCTCAAATCCACTACATCATGTAGCATCTACCGGACATTTCTGCCCATGAACCGACGACCTATTCGGTGTTATCCTCCAAATGTTTATTGTGACACATCGATAGCTTTGACTTATTCACTGTGTCAAGAATCATTTTACATCACTCCACTTACACTTCTGTCTTTCAACTTGAACAACACTAGTTCTTTTACTATTCTGACGAACGTTCGTCTCATTTCTTACTACAACATGTACGAAATTGTCTGGTTGAGCTCATGCTTTTTCACATGACTATACACGATCTCTAAAACTAACGATTCCTAATTAATGCGCAGATTCGATGTCTATTTCCAGCAGCATTACACCAGGCAATCGGCCATGACTTACGTTTCAGATGGCAACTGTCCCGACAGAAGAGCGTACAACTGACTGTTTGATTAGGCTCTTCACATACATACAGTGTAGCAATTACATCATGTGCACATTGAACTGTTATGTGGGCTTCGACTTTATCTCCAGTGAATTCACAGCCATACGTTGTGGCTGTTAGATCCTTCTAACCACCACGGCGTGAACGCCTTCACACGTCTCATGATCCAGACAACGAGGTAGTATCTGTTACTAACATGCGGTACTACAATCCGTGACTGTCTCAGAGACGAGGACAGCCTGGCAGCTACTACAGGAGCAACGATGGCTGCTTCTCGTCACTAAGGATAGGTCAGCCACAACCCTGGTTCTTAACCGCATAGACTTATCGTGACCCTCATGGTTAAGCACGTAACTCGTGACCAGAAGGCCAGTGATGAGTGGTCACGAGCCTTGAACACACAGTGAAGTTCTCGAGGACACGAATGACACTCAGGCTACACTGCGAGGCATCTGACGTGCTCACCAGCGTGTCAAACATCTGGTATTCCATGTCACCAAGCCATGTGCAACCGGGTAAAGACCATAACTAAAGATGGAACAGGCTCAGATTCTGGTAGACAGGGCACATGAGTGAGGCTTATACCTCTGACCTTAGGTAATGAGGAGCGAGGTCCATGTGACCTGAAGGTTAAATCAGGGCAAGCCAGGAGAGTCATGGAGGAACTGGGAGAACCACACTGGTACCGGATCGATGAGAGAGCGGATGAAGCCACACTGGCTGTCGAGGTACAGGGCTTAAGCTCTGGACAGGGCCACGATCTTACCATGTCGTAACGCCCGTAGCAACAGTGGCTAGTCCTCCAGCTAACTGGACCCAGTGAGACTCTCGACCTAAGCCATCATGGCTACGGCCGATGCAGACCTGGACCCGCCACCTGAACTCGCTCCGGCTGAAGGACTGCTGACCAGGCTGAGACACAGCTAATAGCCTGCTGCCAGCTGCAAGTCCTACAGGCCATGAAGCCCTGACGCCTGTCCCATGCAGCTCGGCCTCGAGTCACGTCTCCATCTTGGCTATCCTAGTCTGCCTGAGCCTAAGCCCTCAGCTCGCCGAGCTCCAGGTGCACTGAAGCCTCCAGCCTGTGTGCTCCGAGGCTAGCAAGGTCGGCCTAGACCGGTGAGCCCTCTTGAGACTTCTGAACGCTGCGCGCCGTAGGGATCGACCTCACGTCCCTGGCTATCAGCCTAGCCAGCCCATGGAATGAGGAGCCCATCTACTGTTGAACCTGCTCCAGCTCTCACTGGACCAGCCCAGCCAGCCGGCTGAGTAGGCTATTGACTCCCATGAACGACACGGGACTGCCTGCCTGAGGCTGGCACATGCAGACGGCTGCCCCTGCTTGTCTGGAATGAGGCATACCTGGATGGCACCAGACTGGCACTGGCCTGGACACGTGGTCACCTGGCCTTCAGGAGACTGTCACACTCTGCCTCTCTTCACAATTCAGACGCTTCAGCTGAGCCACTCAGCGTGGCCACTTCAGAACGTTCTGATGACCCGTGGTGATGACTGCAGTGGTGATGAGAGACAGGTGGGCATTGGAGGTCAATTGTTGGTGTACAGCATTCTGCCATGCACAAGATCACTACAGGCTGTTGCATCAGGAAGGCAGGTGCCCAAGGGATTTTGCTGGAGGCGGATAAAATCAGACCAAACCCTGCTAAAAGACAAGTGTCTAAATTATGTCTGAACTCCTTTTGGGGTAAGTTCGTGCAGAGATGCAATCAAACACAAACCAAACTAGTCACAGACCCGGAAGAATTCTTTAACGTGTCGCTCGCCTTTCTGTTTGGCTAAACACAAAGATCCTACAGAGAGATCGAGAAGTCAAACATATGCCAGCGCTTGTGCCTTGTACAAAAAATGTACCAAATGTGCAAGGCTGTACTACTGTGCTATGAACGGTAATGGTAAACAACACAATGTTAGACTGTGAAATGTAAAATTTGCGACGAGAAATTGAACTCTGACCCTGAGACTGAGGTTCATCAGTGCTACATCCAAACGATACCCCTAAACAAAACACAATGAAAAAGTGGTGTTTTATGATTTTGAAACCTACGTTGACGAGCGGCATTCACGTTCCGTTTTTAGTGTGTACACGAACCTTAGATGGTAAAACATGGAGCTCTCAGGGTACAGATTGTACCAAATAGTTTCTACTGCATTTCAGACGACCTTTGTACAAAAATACAGTGTTTATAGCACACAATGCAATTTTGACAACTATCTCCTTATCAAAGCCATGGTTGAACAGGGATTAAAGCCCTCTTTGATTATGCAAGGATCAAAAGTAATTTGTATCACCGATATTGATTACAAACAAAGATACATCGACTCTCTATCCTTTTTAACCATGCGTTTAGCTAATTTCCCAGCGCTCGGTTTCAGTGATAAAGTAAAGGGTACTTTCCTCATGGTTTCAGCTCAGAGGCCCATTTGAGTTATACAGGTGAGTACCCTCCCCCACAGGCTTACGGTATTGAGACCATGACAACGGAGCAACTAACAGACTTTTACAGTTGGTATGCAACGGTGCGGCACGGCACATTCAACTTCATGAAAGAGGCTCGCCTCTATTGTCAAAATGATGTAGACATTTTCGCTGAGGGTTGCATGCTGTTCAGAAAACAGTATATCTCTGAAACCGCTGTTGACCCCTTCAGCCGTGCGACCATTGCGTCGGCATGCATGAAGGTGTTTCTGACAAACTTTCTACCACCTAAAATATTAGCAATCCCCTCTCCGGACGACTACAGGCGTCACTTCAAAACATTTTCAAACGCCGGTTTCCAGTGGTTAGAGTGGTTGTCACACACCCGCGGCATCCCTATCCAATATGCTTTAAATAAGGGGGAAAAACAGCTGGGGCGCTTCTTTGTACACAGGTATGCTGAAATCACTGGGGTGAAATATGCCTATGAGTTTCTAGGATGTTTCTATCACGGTTGTTCAATTTGCTATCAAGCGCACGACACCTGTCCTCTGATGGGCCGTCCCTTCGGAGAGTTGCAGATGCGCTGCGAGGAGAAATTACGTGAGTTAGAAGCCATGCACAAGGTATAACTCATCATCATGCGTGAGCATACGGGGATGATGTTGAAAAAATCTCATCACGGGCTGAAGGAGTTTCTCAAACAATATAAGGCTCCACAGCCTTTGTCACCCCGTGAAACTTTGTACGGAGGGCGTACCTCTGCTATAAAGTTGAGACACACCGCTGCGTCGAACGAGACAATCTCTTATGTAGATGTGACATCTCTCTATCCTTACTGTAACACCAACTTCCCTATCCTCTCGGACACCCTGAAATAATCTATAAAGATTTCCCAGAACCTCAAAGCTACTTTGGGCTAATCGCCCTGATTAGCCCAAAGGGTCTACCCGCCGAGAGAGTTGTACTTTCCAGTCCTGCCCTATAGAACGACGGGGGCTAAGCTTGTGTTTACCCTTTGCCGAGCATGCGCCGAGCTCAATTTGCAGGAGGGTCCGTGTCGGCATAGTGATGATGACAGGTGTCTGGGTCACTCCTGAATTTAACAAGGCTTTGGAGATGGGCTATCGGATAGCTGAAATAACTGAGGTATGGCACTTTGATAGACGCAGTGATTCTATTTTTGTTGACTATATGCACTTCACTAAAGGTAAACAGGAAGCTTCGGGTTACCCATCCGACGCTGTAGATCAGGAAATCAGAGAAAAGTACATCAGTGACTATCATGCAAACCAAGGGATTTTGCTGGAGGCGGATAAAATCAGACCAAACCCTGCTAAAAGACAAGTGTCTAAATTATGTCTGAACTCCTTTTGGGGTAAGTTCGTGCAGAGATGCAATCAAACACAAACCAAACTAGTCACAGACCCGGAAGAATTCTTTAACGTGTCGCTCGCCTTTCTGTTTGGCTAAACACAAAGATCCTACAGAGAGATCGAGAAGTCAAACATATGCCAGCGCTTGTGCCTTGTACAAAAAATGTACCAAATGTGCAAGGCTGTACTACTGTGCTATGAACGGTAATGGTAAACAACACAATGTTAGACTGTGAAATGTAAAATTTATGACGAGAAATTGAACTCTGACCCTGAGACTGAGGTTCATCAGTGCTACATCCAAACGATACCCCTAAACAAAACACAATGAAAAAGTGGTGTTTTATGATTTTGAAACCTACGTTGACGAGAGAACGGCATTCACGTTCCGTTTTTAGTGTGTACACGAACCTTAGATGGTAAAACATGGAGCTCTCAGGGTACAGATTGTACCAAATAGTTTCTACTGCATTTCAGACGACCTTTGTACAAAAATACAGTGTTTATAGCACACAATGCAATTTTGACAACTATCTCCTTATCAAAGCCATGGTTGAACAGGGATTAAAGCCCTCTTTGATTATGCAAGGATCAAAAGTAATTTGTATCACCGATATTGATTACAAACAAAGATACATCGACTCTCTATCCTTTTTAACCATGCGTTTAGCTAATTTCCCGAAAGCGCTCGGTTTCAGTGATAAAGTAAAGGGGTACTTTCCTCATGGTTTCAGCTCAGAGGCCCATTTGAGTTATACAGGTGAGTACCCTCCCCCACAGGCTTACGGTATTGAGACCATGACAACGGAGCAACTAACAGACTTTTACAGTTGGTATGCAACGGTGCGGCACGGCACATTCAACTTCATGAAAGAGGCTCGCCTCTATTGTCAAAATGATGTAGACATTTTCGCTGAGGGTTGCATGCTGTTCAGAAAACAGTATATCTCTGAAACCGCTGTTGACCCCTTCAGCCGTGCGACCATTGCGTCGGCATGCATGAAGGTGTTTCTGACAAACTTTCTACCACCTAAAATATTAGCAATCCCTCTCGGACGACTACAGGCGTCACTTCAAAACATTTTCAAACGCCGGTTTCCAGTGGTTAGAGTGGTTGTCACACACCCGCGGCATCCCTATCCAATATGCTTTAAATAAGGGGGAAAAACAGCTGGGGCGCTTCTTTGTACACAGGTATGCTGAAATCACTGGGGTGAAATATGCCTATGAGTTTCTAGGATGTTTCTATCACGGTTGTTCAATTTGCTATCAAGCGCACGACACCTGTCCTCTGATGGGCCGTCCCTTCGGAGAGTTGCAGATGCGCTGCGAGGAGAAATTACGTGAGTTAGAAGCCATGCACAAGGTATAACTCATCATCATGCGTGAGCATACGGGGATGATGTTGAAAAATCTCATCACGGGCTGAAGGAGTTTCTCAAACAATATAAGGCTCCACAGCCTTTGTCACCCCGTGAAACTTTGTACGGAGGGCGTACCTCTGCTATAAAGTTGAGACACACCGCTGCGTCGAACGAGACAATCTCTTATGTAGATGTGACATCTCTCTATCCTTACTGTAACACCAACTTCCCTATCCTCTCGGACACCCTGAAATAATCTATAAAGATTTCCCAGAACCTCAAAGCTACTTTGGGCTAATCGCCTGATTAGCCCAAAGGGTCTACCCCGCCGAGAGAGTTGTACTTTCCAGTCCTGCCCTATAGAACGACGGGGCTAAGCTTGTGTTTACCCTTTGCCGAGCATGCGCCGAGCTCAATTTGCAGGAGGGTCCGTGTCGGCATAGTGATGATGACAGGTGTCTGGGTCACTCCTGAATTTAACAAGGCTTTGGAGATGGGCTATCGGATAGCTGAAATAACTGAGGTATGGCACTTTGATAGACGCAGTGATTCTATTTTTGTTGACTATATGCACTTCACTAAAGGTAAACAGGAAGCTTGGGTTACCCATCCGACGCTGTAGATCAGGAAATCAGAGAAAAGTACATCAGTGACTATCATGCAAACCAAGGGATTTTGCTGGAGGCGGATAAAATCAGACCAAACCCTGCTAAAAGACAAGTGTCTAAATTATGTCTGAACTCCTTTTGGGGTAAGTTCGTGCAGAGATGCAATCAAACACAAACCAAACTAGTCACAGACCCGGAAGAATTCTTTAACGTGTCGCTCGCCTTTCTGTTTGGCTAAACACAAAGATCCTACAGAGAGATCGAGAAGTCAAACATATGCCAGCGCTTGTGCCTTGTACAAAAAATGTACCAAATGTGCAAGGCTGTACTACTGTGCTATGAACGGTAATGGTAAACAACACAATGTTAGACTGTGAAATGTAAAATTTGCGACGAGAAATTGAACTCTGACCCTGAGACTGAGGTTCATCAGTGCTACATCCAAACGATACCCCCTAAACAAAACACAATGAAAAAGTGGTGTTTTATGATTTTGAAACCTACGTTGACGAGAACGGCATTCACGTTCCGTTTTTAGTGTGTACACGAACCTTAGATGGTAAAACATGGAGCTCTCAGGGTACAGATTGTACCAAATAGTTTCTACTGCATTTCAGACGACCTTTGTACAAAAATACAGTGTTTATAGCACACAATGCAATTTTGACAGCTATCTCCTTATCAAAGCCATGGTTGAACAGGGATTAAAGCCCTCTTTGATTATGCAAGGATCAAAAGTAATTTGTATCACCGATATTGATTACAAACAAAGATACATCGACTCTCTATCCTTTTTAACCATGCGTTTAGCTAATTTCCCAAAGCGCTGGTTTCAGTGATAAAGTAAAGGGGTACTTTCCTCATGGTTTCAGCTCAGAGGCCCATTTGAGTTATACAGGTGAGTACCCTCCCCCACAGGCTTACGGTATTGAGACCATGACAACGGAGCAACTAACAGACTTTTACAGTTGGTATGCAACGGTGCGGCACGGCACATTCAACTTCATGAAAGAGGCTCGCCTCTATTGTCAAAATGATGTAGACATTTTCGCTGAGGGTTGCATGCTGTTCAGAAAACAGTATATCTCTGAAACCGCTGTTGACCCCTTCAGCCGTGCGACCATTGCGTCGGCATGCATGAAGGTGTTTCTGACAAACTTTCTACCACCTAAAATATTAGCAATCCCCTCTCCGGACGACTACAGGCGTCACTTCAAAACATTTTCAAACGCCGGTTTCCAGTGGTTAGAGTGGTTGTCACACACCCGCGGCATCCCTATCCAATATGCTTTAAATAAGGGGGAAAACAGCTGGGGCGCTTCTTTGTACACAGGTATGCTGAAATCACTGGGGTGAAATATGCCTATGAGTTTCTAGGATGTTTCTATCACGGTTGTTCAATTTGCTATCAAGCGCCACGACACCTGTCCTCTGATGGGCCGTCCCTTCGGAGAGTTGCAGATGCGCTGCGAGGAGAAATTACGTGAGTTAGAAGCCATGCACAAGGTATAACTCATCATCATGCGTGAGCATACGGGGATGATGTTGAAAAAATCTCATCACGGGCTGAAGGAGTTTCTCAAACAATATAAGGCTCCACAGCCTTTGTCACCCCGTGAAACTTTGTACGGAGGGCGTACCTCTGCTATAAAGTTGAGACACACCGCTGCGTCGAACGAGACAATCTCTTATGTAGATGTGACATCTCTCTATCCTTACTGTAACACCAACTTCCCCTATCCTCTCGGACACCCTGAAATAATCTATAAAGATTTCCCAGAACCTCAAAGCTACTTTGGGCTAATCGCCTGATTAGCCCAAAGGGTCTACCCGCCGAGAGAGTTGTACTTTCCAGTCCTGCCCTATAGAACGACGGGGGCTAAGCTTGTGTTTACCCTTTGCCGAGCATGCGCCGAGCTCAATTTGCAGGAGGGTCCGTGTCGGCATAGTGATGATGACAGGTGTCTGGGTCACTCCTGAATTTAACAAGGCTTTGGAGATGGGCTATCGGATAGCTGAAATAACTGAGGTATGGCACTTTGATAGACGCAGTGATTCTATTTTTGTTGACTATATGCACTTCACTAAAGGTAAACAGGAAGCTTCGGGTTACCCATCCGACGCTGTAGATCAGGAAATCAGAGAAAAGTACATCAGTGACTATCATGCAAACCAAGGGATTTTGCTGGAGGCGGATAAAATCAGACCAAACCCTGCTAAAAGACAAGTGTCTAAATTATGTCTGAACTCCTTTTGGGGTAAGTTCGTGCAGAGATGCAATCAAACACAAACCAAACTAGTCACAGACCCGGAAGAATTCTTTAAGGTGTCGCTCGCCTTTCTGCTTGGCTAAACACAAAGATCCTACAGAGAGATCGAGAAGTCAAACATATGCCAGCGCTTGTGCCTTGTACAAAAAATGTACCAAATGTGCAAGGCTGTACTACTGTGCTATGAACGGTAATGGTAAACAACACAATGTTAGACTGTGAAATGTAAAATTTGCGACGAGAAATTGAACTCTGACCCTGAGACTGAGGTTCATCAGTGCTACATCCAAACGATACCCCCTAAACAAAACACAATGAAAAAGTGGTGTTTTATGATTTTGAAACCTACGTTGACGAGAACGGCATTCACGTTCCGTTTTTAGTGTGTACACGAACCTTAGATGGTAAAACATGGAGCTCTCAGGGTACAGATTGTACCAAATAGTTTCTACTGCATTTCAGACGGCCTTTGTACAAAAATACAGTGTTTATAGCACACAATGCAATTTTGACAACTATCTCCTTATCAAAGCCATGGTTGAACAGGGATTAAAGCCCTCTTTGATTATGCAAGGATCAAAAGTAATTTGTATCACCGATATTGATTACAGACAAAGATACATCGACTCTCTATCCTTTTTAACCATGCGTTTAGCTAATTTCCCGAAAGCGCTCGGTTTCAGTGATAAAGTAAAGGGTACTTTCCTCATGGTTTCAGCTCAGAGGCCCATTTGAGTTATACAGGTGAGTACCCTCCCCCACAGGCTTACGGTATTGAGACCATGACAACGGAGCAACTAACAGACTTTTACAGTTGGTATGCAACGGTGCGGCACGGCACATTCAACTTCATGAAAGAGGCTCGCCTCTATTGTCAAAATGATGTAGACATTTTCGCTGAGGGTTGCATGCTGTTCAGAAAACAGTATATCTCTGAAACCGCTGTTGACCCCTTCAGCCGTGCGACCATTGCGTCGGCATGCATGAAGGTGTTTCTGACAAACTTTCTACCACCTAAAATATTAGCAATCCCCTCTCCGGACGACTACAGGCGTCACTTCAAAACATTTTCAAACGCCGGTTTCCAGTGGTTAGAGTGGTTGTCACACACCCGCGGCATCCCTATCCAATATGCTTTAAATAAGGGGAAAAACAGCTGGGGCGCTTCTTTGTACACAGGTATGCTGAAATCACTGGGGTGAAATATGCCTATGAGTTTCTAGGATGTTTCTATCACGGTTGTTCAATTTGCTATCAAGCGCCACGACACCTGTCCTCTGATGGGCCGTCCCTTCGGAGAGTTGCAGATGCGCTGCGAGGAGAAATTACGTGAGTTAGAAGCCATGCACAAGGTATAACTCATCATCATGCGTGAGCATACGGGGATGATGTTGAAAAAATCTCATCACGGGCTGAAGGAGTTTCTCAAACAATATAAGGCTCCACAGCCTTTGTCACCCCGTGAAACTTTGTGCGGAGGGCGTACCTCTGCTATAAAGTTGAGACACACCGCTGCGTCGAACGAGACAATCTCTTATGTAGATGTGACATCTCTCTATCCTTACTGTAACACCAACTTCCCTATCCTCTCGGACACCCTGAAATAATCTATAAAGATTTCCCAGAACCTCAAAGCTACTTTGGGCTAAACGCCCTGATTAGCCCAAAGGGTCTACCCGCCGAGAGAGTTGTACTTTCCAGTCCTGCCCTATAGAACGACGGGGGCTAAGCTTGTGTTTACCCTTTGCCGAGCATGCGCCGAGCTCAATTTGCAGGAGGGTCCGTGTCGGCATAGTGATGATGACAGGTGTCTGGGTCACTCCTGAATTTAACAAGGCTTTGGAGATGGGCTATCGGATAGCTGAAATAACTGAGGTATGGCACTTTGATAGACGCAGTGATTCTATTTTTGTTGACTATATGCACTTCACTAAAGGTAAACAGGAAGCTTGGGTTACCCATCCGACGCTGTAGATCAGGAAATCAGAGAAAAGTACATCAGTGACTATCATGCAAACCAAGGGATTTTGCTGGAGGCGGATAAAATCAGACCAAACCCTGCTAAAAGACAAGTGTCTAAATTATGTCTGAACTCCTTTTGGGGTAAGTTCGTGCAGAGATGCAATCAAACACAAACCAAACTAGTCACAGACCCGGAAGAATTCTTTAACCTCATGTTTTCTGAAAAATATAAAGTCAAGTACTTCTCCTTTGTCAGTGACAAAGTGGCTTTGGTTCAGTGGTCTTACGGAGACCGCTGTATCCCGCTACCAAACAAGGTAGATAACGTTTTTATAGCCGCTTTCACCACAGCCTACGGACGTCTGACTTTGTACAGGTATTTGGAACAGCTGCAAGACAGTCCTTTACTGCGAAACAGACAGCCTCATCTATGTCACAAAAGAGGAGAGACGCTGCTCAAGCTGGGTAATTACCTGGGAGATTTGACGGATGAGTTAGGGGGAGATAGCATCAAAGAATTTGTGGCGGCGGTTCCAAAAAGTTATGCTTACCAAACTCAAAACAACAAGGTTGTTTTACGCATAAAAGGCATTACGCAGATGCACCAATGCTGTGAAATTGTCAACTTTGATAGCGTCAAAGACCTGGTTTAGGATTATGTGCAAAACTCTGATGAGGGGGAGTCCTTGAAATCCCTCAACACAATATTGTGCGAGATAAGAAAGGCTTCCTTCTAAAAAACACATCATTCCAAAAAAAGTTCAGAGTTGTATATGATAAAAGACGGCTGCTGAGTCTAGGACATACACTGCCTTTTGGTTATTGAGGAGAAAATGTTTTCAACCGAAGAAATTGACTTTGACCCCAGACTGAAAGTGCCTTTTTCTTGTCAGGTCACAGGCCCGAGTGGCTGTGGCAAGACTTACTTTGTAAAGTCTGTCTTGGAAAACTGTAATCATGCGATGGATATACTGCCTGATAACATTGTATTGATTTTTACATAGTTTCAACCGTTGTATGATGAACTGCAAAGGAAGAATAAAAGATTCAATTTGTTGAAGGCCTGCCTCCTTCTTTTGATGATGAAAAACTGTTTCCCTCGGATCAAAATCATTTGATTATTATGGACGATGTCATTTTTCAGGCCTCTGACCATCCTGATGTAGTCAAAATTTTTACACAATACAGACATCACAACAACATGTCCGTCATGATGCTGATCTGTGGGGCGATTTGGATCAATATTTCCAAGAAGGGTTATCGCCATCATCGCCGCCACAGGATGACGCGCAACAGGGCATGCCTCAGACGGTCAAAACATTATACATTCTCTAGAGGCTGTCCGGTTAACCGGAAGAGATCCAGGGATGTGATACCGCATCAAAATTTTGAAGAACAACCGCCATTTCACTGGGGGAGTCTGCCTCAAGCGCTGTTGGCCGCGGAGAGGTCTAGGCCTCAACCAGCGGACAGAGATCCAGGATTCTCATCGGGTCGCAACCACAGGAGAACTAGTTCCAGTTCCAGTTCTGAGAATGCACAACTGAGATCCCGGGGGCTCCAAGACGGAGTAAAACCCTGATTTTGTTTCTCTTCCAAAATCACTACTATGCGGTTAAAAATCTCAAAGCCTTTCTAGGTTCGCCTTATGTTTGTGAGCACTGTGTTACAGGTTTTAACACCGTGTTAGGCCATACTTGTGCGAAGCTCGTTGCACCGTATGCTTTGACCCAGAGGCCGTGTCAACCTGCTGTGTGTGACCAATGCAACAGAACGTGTCGCTCGCCTTTCTGTTTGGCTAAACACAAAGATCCTACAGAGAGATCGAGAAGTCAAACATATGCCAGCGCTTGTGCCTTGTACAAAAAATGTACCAAATGTGCAAGGCTGTACTACTGTGCTATGAACGGTAATGGTAAACAACACAATGTTAGACTGTGAAATGTAAAATTTGCGACGAGAAATTGAACTCTGACCCTGAGACTGAGGTTCATCAGTGCTACATCCAAACGATACCCCCTAAACAAAACACAATGAAAAAGTGGTGTTTTATGATTTTGAAACCTACGTTGACGAGAACGGCATTCACGTTCCGTTTTTAGTGTGTACACGAACCTTAGATGGTAAAACATGGAGCTCTCAGGGTACAGATTGTACCAAATAGTTTCTACTGCATTTCAGACGACCTTTGTACAAAAATACAGTGTTTATAGCACACAATGCAATTTTGACAGCTATCTCCTTATCAAAGCCATGGTTGAACAGGGATTAAAGCCCTCTTTGATTATGCAAGGATCAAAAGTAATTTGTATCACCGATATTGATTACAAACAAAATACATCGACTCTCTATCCTTTTTAACCATGCATTTAGCTAATTTCCCGAAAGCGCTCGGTTTCAGTGATAAAGTAAAGGGGTACTTTATACGTTATACAGGTGAGTACCCCCTCAGGCTTCAGAAAACAGTATATCTCTGAAACCGCTGTTGACCCCTTCAGCCGTGCGACCATTGCGTCGGCATGCATGAAGGTGTTTCTGACAAACTTTCTACCACCTAAAATATTAGCAATCCCCTCTCCGTACGACTACAGGCGTCAGTTCAAAACATTTTCAAACGCCGTTATCCAGTGGTTAGAGTGGTTGTCACACACCCGCGGCATCCCTATCCAATATGCATTAAATAAGGGGGAAAAACAGCTGAGGCGCTTCTTTGTACACAGGTATGCTGAAATCACTGGGGTGAAATATGCCTATGAGTTTCTAGGATGTGAGACGTACGGCAGAAAATGATTTGGATTTAAAAATGAGGGATGTGTTAAATGAAATTGTTTGAACGCTCATGATAAAATTAAAAAACACAACGCTCTGCTGCAAAGATACCTAGCATTACTCAAACAAGATGAGAAAGATTACCGTCTTATCACTTTGACTCTAACCCAAGAATCGGGGGAACAAGAAAATCAGCGAGAAGAGAAACATGTAATGCTGGATGAAACTGCTAGCGAGGTGCTGCAAAACCTAACTGTTCGCTACCGTAACAATGCAGAGTACATTATGAAGAAATTAACCAAGAGCGGATGGGCTCCTTCAGGAGAGTTTGTCCATAAAGGAGAGATTGTGAAAGGCTCACACCTGCTAGACCTGATTAAAAATCTTTCCGTCACGCATAAAAAATCCACAGACCCCAAGGGATGGATGGAGTTTCTAAATACTTTAGCATTTAGGGAGCTCAACATCCCTTCATCCTTGATGAGTAACCCCCGTGCTCGCGAGCAATATCATAAACTTCAGAAGGGAGGACCTCTTTGGGATGACGACGATGAGGGGTCACCCCTAGTGTTGAAGAAGGGAAAGAAAAAAAAACAGACGACCTTAGCACCGCGTTGGGACTATGAGATGGAAACATCAACTCCGCAGTTAATATCAGGAAAACGAAAGAAACATATACCTTTATCCTCTAGCTGGCTTTATTTGAATAAAAAATGATTCAAACGAATTTAACAATCTCCAGATCCATCTTTATTTATATAATGTTGTAACAATCTTTAAACATTTGTAAAGAACAGACGGTGTGGTGAAAAGATCCGGCTCTTTGCAACCTCATACACCTTTGATATTTTTTCACAAACTTTGATACCATAACATCATTCTTCATCACATCATCTTGATACAAAGACAGCACATTTTCAAAAGATAAACCGCAGGCTCTGTGGCATAAATAATAAACACAATGCTGACCGCACACCGTAGACAGAACGTGTTGAAGCTGATGGTTGTGGTATAAAATAGATTCGCAACGGTTTTCTAAAAATTGCAAGATGCTTTTAGGATAATGTGAAAAATCCAGGGAGAATCCGAAATAATCAAAAAAGCTGCCTTTTTTGCCTTCCTCAAGAGTGAGGGCCAACCAGTGCTCTCCTGGTTCGTGTGCAGGGTGTGTGTTGACTATAAAAAAGGCTGGAAATCTAAAGGACTGATGCATTAAAGGTAACTGATCAGCGGCCCACACTCCGCAAAAAGCATCTCTTAGTAAATGACGTAGTAACCCGTCCAATTGGTGATTGTTCATATTGTCTCAGTAATAGTCCACAAGCACCTGTCGTTTGGAATTAATCTCCAAAATAGACTCGTAACAAGCATAAACAATGAGAGCGGTAGTATGGGGCAGCGGTTCTTTGAATCTCATTTCCAGTCTTAAACTTCTGTTGGAAATGCACTACAATGCGTCAGCATCTTCGCAGGCGTTGAGATTAAAAACAAAGAGTAGCCCCACTGAAATTCCTCCCGGTCGATGCTTAGAGGTAGTGTCTCCCTGTAGCGGTAAACATATTATAAAACTCTGATGGATAACCCCTGATTAAATTGAGGTTGGAAAGCTTTGGCGGGCACCTGTCTCCCATCCTGACACAGAGCCATGTATTCAACGTTGTTGTGAATAAAATTGAGGGGTGACAGATCTCTTTTTCCTGTGAAGGCTTCATTGTTCACCATGGCTATCACTAGATATTTAGGCATCGTCCCCAGGAAGAGATTTTCCTGGTTACATATTCTGGAATTCTCCGGGATGGAGTAGGTTTTTACGTTCACGCGTGATAAAGAGTAGAGAGTGTTCCCCCTCATTAAAGCTGACGCGTGGCCTAAACGCACAGTGGGGAAACGGTGACTTTCTTGACAAACAACGAGGCCCCAGTATTTTTAAATGGAAAGTGCTGGCGGCGTTGCCCATGAGACAGAAGGCGTCATTAGCTCTGGTCAGCTTAATTCTCAAATCCACAGAGTTCAAGAGAAGCCTCTCCCAGAACAATATGTCTGCGTGAAGAGGACCTAGTAGGTGAAGTTCTTTAAATTAGCTTTTCATCGATAGACAGTTGTGTCATTGGTGCTGAAAATAAATCCAGCTCACCCATGGTGCATTCGGCTGATTTGTGATGTAAAAGCGCCATATTTGTTTTCTAAAATATATCTCTGGAGCTTGCAACAGCGTGCTTTCCTTTGGACTTACTTCTCCCTACTGATTTTCTCTTTTTTGACCTACGCACTTTTCCTCGCTGCCCGGGAGGTCTCTTCCTCAGTCGTCTGGCTAAAACCATCATACCACCGGATCCTTCTTGAGCCCCATTGTCCGATCGAACCCCTATTCCGCGTGGCTTATCACCTCCGAGGCAATGTTTTTTGCGGCTGATTTAAGATGAGGCTTAGCAATGGCAAATCCTTTTTTCATCAACGGCGATACAAAACGAAATATTTTAGAAAAAATCTAACGGATTCCTCTCCCGTACATAACAGGCGCCGTACATAACTGTTCCCAATTTTCAACATTTTGAACAACATCCAAAATCTTTTCTAGTCTTGCGACTTTGTCTCTAAAGTAAAAAACATTGTCATCCGCAACATGGGTGACTCTGTTTTTAATCACCTGATCTAAAACATTGATTAACTTATTAACTGACACGTTCCTCTACATAATTTTGAAATTTTCTGCAAAAGAAAAAAAATTCTGAGTGTAGTTTTGATGTGCTTCTCAGAGACATGGCTACACCAGGATATCCCGGACCATAACGTTTCCATCGACGGCTTTCAGACTGTTCGGGCCGACAGGGATCACACCGGGAGCGGTAAGCGGAAAGGCGGTGGGCTTGCTGTTCTGGTCAACAACAGATGGTGTAACCCTGGTCACATTACCATCAAGCAGAATATCTGTAGCCCGGACATTGAACTGTTAGCTGTGGGACTCCGGCCATATTATCTGCCACGTGAATTTTCACATGCCATTGTTGTGGCTGTTTACATCCCCCCCTCTGCTAACCCGGCATCGGCGTGCAACGCCATTCACACCGCCATAGCACATCTCCAGACTCAACACCCGAGTGCACTCATTTTAATCTCGGGTGACTTCAACCATGTCAGTGTTTCAACAACACTGACTAATTTCACCCAGTGAGCTGTCCTACTAGAGAGGAGAGGACACTGGACCAGCTGTATGCTAACATTAAGGATGCATACAGCTCTTCCTCCCTCCCCCCTCTGGGTAGGTCAGACCACAACCTGGTTTACCTTAAACCCTGCTATGTGCCTCTGGTTAAAAGGCAGCCTGTGACCAGAAGGACAGTGAGGAGATGGTCAGGGGAGGCCTATGAGACACTACAGGAATGTTTTGAGGTGACAAATTGGGATGCACTCTGTGAGCCTCATGGAGAGGACATTGACGGGCTCACTGAGTGCATCACTGGCTACATTAACTTCTGTGTGGACTGCAATGTCCCAACCAAGATGGTCCATTGTTACCCAAATAACAAACCGTGGGTAACAAAGGACATCAAGAACATTCTGAATGCCAAGAGGAGGGCCTTTACTACTACTACTTTACTGGTAATAGGGAGGAGGTGAGGGCTATCCAGGCTGACCTGAAGGTTAAAATCAGGAAGCCAAGGAGAAGTACAGGAGGAAGCTGGAGCGGAAACTCCAGCAGAACGCTGGAACGCAGAGGGAGGTCTGGAGCGGCATGAAGACCATCACTGGCTTCAGATCGACTGGCAGCAGAGGAGTTGAAGGCAGCTTGGACAGGGCCAACGAACTTAATCTGTTCTTTAACAGATTCGACACACCGGCTCCTGCTCATCCCCCCTCTAACTCAGCTGCTGTCGGCCCTCAAGCTCCTCTGAGAAGCTGTCGGCCCTCAAGCTCCCCATCAGGCTAACGGCCGTCTCCAGACCGATGACTCCCCCCCTCCCCCACCTGTAACTTCTGCTGTGTGCCTGACTGCTGACCAGGTGAGAGGACAGCTGATGAAGCTCCACTCAAAAAAGGCTGCAGGCCCCGATGGCGTTAGCCCCAGGGTGCTAAAAGCCTGTGCCCCCCAGCTATGTGGAGTCCTTCAACATGTCTTCAACCTGAGCCTGAGCCTCAGCCTGAGCCTGAGTCTTCAAAGGGTCCCCATTCTGTGGAAAACATCTTGCCTCGTTCCTGTGCCGAAGACGCCACGCCCCAGTGGCTCCGAGGACTACAGAACGGTGGCACTGACCTCCCACATAATGAAGACCCTGGAGAGACTAGTGCTGGAACAGCTGCGGCCCAGGGTCAGACCCCTCCTGGACCCCCTTCATTTCGCCTACCAGCCCCGGCTGGAAGTTGAGGACGCCATCATCTACCTGCTTAACCGCATCCACACCCACCTGGACATGCCGGCAAGCACGGTGAGGATCATGTTTTTTGACTTCTCCAGTGCTTTCAACACCATCCGGCCTGCCCTGCTGGGAGAGAAGCTGGCAGCGATGCAGGTGGATGCCCCCCTTGTGTCCTGGATTGTGGACTACCTGACTGGCAGACCACAGCATGTGCGCCTGCAGCACTGTGTATCGGACAGCGTGGTCAACAACACTGGGGCCCCTCAGGAGACTGTCCTCTCTCCCTTCCTCTTCACCATCTACACCACGGACTTCAGCTACCACACAGCGTCCTGCCACCTTCAGAAGTTTTCTGATGACTCTGCTGTGGTGGGATGTATCAGCAGTGGTGATGAGACGGAGTATTGGGCTGTGGTGGGTAACTTTGTTTCATGGTGTGAGCAGAACCATTTTGCAGCTCAATGCAACAAAGTCAAAGGAGCTGGTTGTAGATCTACGGAGGGCCAAGGCACCAGTGACCCCGGTTTCCATCCAGGAGGTCAGTGTGGACATTGTGAAGGACTACAAGTACCTGGGAGTACACTTAGATAACAAACTGGACTGGACCAAGAACACTCAAGCTGTTTACAGGAAGGGCCAGAGCCGCCTCTATTTTCTGAGGAGGCTGAGGTCCTTCAACATCTGCCAGACAATGCTGAAGATGTTCTATGAGTCTGTGGTGGCCAGTGCTATCCTGTATGCTGTTGCATGCTGGGGCAGCAGGTTAAAGGTAGCAAACGCAAACAGACTCAACAAACTGATCCGTAAGGCCAGTGACATTGTGGGGTGGAGCTGGACTCTCTGGCGGTGGTGTCAGAGAGGAGGATACTTGCCAAACTACATGCCATCTTGGACAGTGTCTCCCACCCGCTCCATGACGTGCTGGCCAAGCAAAGGAGCACCTTCAGCGGAACCACAGAGCGCCACAGGAAGTCATTCCTGCCTGTGGCCATCAAACTATTGCTGCTGAAAGATTAGATTTTACAGATGGTAAATTTGTCAATTATTTTTATACTTTTAATACTATTGATTTCACTTAAATGATTGAATTATTTAATCATATTATTTAATTTACAGGGTTTTTCATTCCCACGCCTACTTTACTCCCATTTGCACCTGCTAACCACGCCTGCTTCACGATCAATGGTCAACGGTTAACGCCACGCATTTCCGACATGACGAACTTCCGACGTGAAGCAATTCCGGGGGGAAGAGACATCCGGGGTGGGGGGGTGGGGAAGGGGTTATTTTGAAAATAATCAACTTTAACGAAGGAAGCCCGAAATTGACAGTTGGTGCCTGGATTGTAAATGTCTAAGAAATCAAAACATGTTGTCGTTCATGTTTTCATTCAAATGTTAATACAGGAGAAACGTGTTTCTAAGGGAATACATGATGGCTTATATAACATCTGCTCTTAGGAGAGAAAGAATGGACTCAAATTATGCCACGTTGATTCAATTTTATATGTATGTCCAATGTATACATTTGTTTTAAGAGCTGCTGATTAGAAATAAATGTAATTGTCGAAGGAATCAAAACATGTTGTCGTTCACGTTGTCATGCTAATGTTAATACAGGAAAAACGTGTTTCTAAGGGAATACATAATGGCTTAACCTATCACAGTTGTCAAAAATAAATATATAAGTCATCGAAAGATGGTCAAAAGGAAAATGGTAAATGGACAGTACTTGTATAGCGCCTTTCTAGTCTTCAGACCACTCACAGCGCTTATAACATCTGCTCTTAGGAGAGAAAGAATAAACTCAAATTATGCCACGTTGATTCAATTTTATATGTATGTCCAATGTATACATTTGTTTTAAGAGCTGCTGATTAGAAATAACAGCTTAAACTATTGCGGTGGTTGAAATAATTGTAACTCATCGAAAGCAGGTTATAATGAAAAACTGCTGCATGTAGACGATAAAATCAAACCTAATGATATTGCCGTTCATTGGAATTTTACACATTGTTTCCTTCTGCAACAGAGTACAGATTATCAGTTATGAAGATGACTGTATTGCAACATAAGCAACCCAAAATGAAAATCTGCTCCCCATTATACAAAACTTCAATCTCAAAGCAAACCATGTTGTCCTTCATATGAATCGAGTTCGTTTAATTTGAATTGTATTTCTTGGTAGAGCCTAAAACTATTGGGCAAAATTAACTAAATTCATGACAGAACCCCAAAATAAACCTGCTGTCTGGAGAAAAATGATTGAGAGACTACTCAAAAGAAGTGATGCTGTCCTAACTATGAGAGCTTTAATTAATATTATTTTGAAAATAATCCACTTTAACGAAGGAAGACCAAAATTGACAGTTGGTGCCTAGATTGTAATTGTCGAAGGAATCAAAACATGTTGTCGTTCACGTTGTCATGCTAATGTTAATACAGGAAAAACGTGTTTCTAAGGGAATACATAATGGCTTAACTTATCACAGTTGTCAAAAATAAATATATAAGTCATCGAAAGATGGTCAAAAGGAAAATGGTAAATGGACAGTACTTGTATAGCGCCTTTCTAGTCTTCAGACCACTCACAGCGCTTATAACATCTGCTCTTAGGAGAGAAAGAATAAACTCAAATTATGCCACGTTGATTCAATTTTATATGTATGTCCAATGTATACATTTGTTTTAAGAGCTGCTGATTAGAAATAACAGCTTAAACAATTGCAGTGGTTGAAATAATTGTAACTCATCGAAAGCAGGTTATAATGAAAAACTGCTGCATGTAGACGATAAAATCAAACCTAATGATATTGCCGTTCATTGGAATTTTACACATTGTTTCCTTCTGCAACAGAGTACAGATTATCAGTTATGAAGATGACTGTATTGCAACATAAGCAACCCAAAATGAAAATCTGCTCCCCATTATACAAAACTTCAATCTCAAAGCAAACCATGTTGTCCTTCATATGAATCGAGTTCGTTTAATTTGAATTGTATTTCTTGGTAGAGCCTAAAACTATTGGGCAAAATTAACTAAATTCATGACAGAACCCCAAAATAAACCTGCTGTCTGGAGAAAAATGATTGAGAGACTACTCTAAAGAAGTGATGCTGTCCTTCCTATGAGAGCTTTAATTAATATTATTTTGAAAATAATCAACTTTAACGAAGGAAGCCCAAAATTGACAGTTGGTGCCTAGATTGTAATTGTCGAAGGAATCAAAACATGTTGTCGTTCACGTTGTCATGCTAATGTTAATACAGGAAAAACCTGTTTCTAAGGGAATACATAATGGCTTAACCTATCACAGTTGTCAAAAATAAATATATAAGTCATCGAAAGATGGTCAAAAGGAAAATGGTAAATGGACAGTACTTGTATAGCGCCTTTCTAGTCTTCAGACCACTCACAGCGCTTATAACATCTGCTCTTAGGAGAGAAAGAATAAACTCAAATTATGCCACGTTGATTCAATTTTATATGTATGTCCAATGTATACATTTGTTTTAAGAGCTGCTGATTAGAAATAACAGCTTAAACTATTGCGGTGGTTGAAATAATTGTAACTCATCGAAAGCAGGTTATAATGAAAAACTGCTGCATGTAGACGATAAAATCAAACCTAATGATATTGCCGTTCATTGGAATTTTACACATTGTTTCCTTCTGCAACAGAGTACAGATTATCAGTTATGAAGATGACTGTATTGCAACATAAGCAACCCAAAATGAAAATCTGCTCCCCATTATACAAAACTTCAATCTCAAAGCAAACCATGTTGTCCTTCATATGAATCGAGTTCGTTTAATTTGAATTGTATTTCTTGGTAGAGCCTAAAACTATTGGGCAAAATTAACTAAATTCATGACAGAACCCCAAAATAAACCTGCTGTCTGGAGAAAAATGATTGAGAGACTACTCAAAAGAAGTGATGCTGTCCTTCCTATGAGAGCTTTAATTAATATTATTTTGAAAATAATCAACTTTAACGAAGGAAGCCCAAAATTGACAGTTGGTGCCTAGATTGTAATTGTCGAAGGAATCAAAACATGTTGTCGTTCACGTTGTCATGCTAATGTTAATACAGGAAAAACGTGTTTCTAAGGGAATACATAATGGCTTAACCTATCACAGTTGTCAAAAATAAATATATAAGTCATCGAAAGATGGTCAAAAGGAAAATGGTAAATGGACAGTACTTGTATAGCGCCTTTCTAGTCTTCAGACCACTCACAGCGCTTATAACATCTGCTCTTAGGAGAGAAAGAATAAACTCAAATTATGCCACGTTGATTCAATTTTATATGTATGTCCAATGTATACATTTGTTTTAAGAGCTGCTGATTAGAAATAACAGCTTAAACTATTGCAGTGGTTGAAATAATTGTAACTCATCGAAAGCAGGTTATAATGAAAAACTGCTGCATGTAGACGATAAAATCAAACCTAATGATATTGCCGTTCATTGGAATTTTACACATTGTTTCCTTCTGCAACAGAGTACAGATTATCAGTTATGAAGATGACTGTATTGCAACATAAGCAACCCAAAATGAAAATCTGCTCCCCATTATACAAAACTTCAATCTCAAAGCAAACCATGTTGTCCTTCATATGAATCGAGTTCGTTTAATTTGAATTGTATTTCTTGGTAGAGCCTAAAACTATTGGGCAAAATTAACTAAATTCATGACAGAACCCCAAAATAAACCTGCTGTCTGGAGAAAAATGATTGAGAGACTACTCAAAAGAAGTGATGCTGTCCTAACTATGAGAGCTTTAATTAATATTATTTTGAAAATAATCAACTTTAACGAAGGAAGACCAAAATTGACAGTTGGTGCCTAGATTGTAATTGTCGAAGGAATCAAAACATGTTGTCGTTCACGTTGTCATGCTAATGTTAATACAGGAAAAACGTGTTTCTAAGGGAATACATAATGGCTTAACTTATCACAGTTGTCAAAAATAAATATATAAGTCATCGAAAGATGGTCAAAAGGAAAATGGTAAATGGACAGTACTTGTATAGCGCCTTTCTAGTCTTCAGACCACTCACAGCGCTTATAACATCTGCTCTTAGGAGAGAAAGAATAAACTCAAATTATGCCACGTTGATTCAATTTTATATGTATGTCCAATGTATACATTTGTTTTAAGAGCTGCTGATTAGAAATAACAGCTTAAACTATTGCGGTGGTTGAAATAATTGTAACTCATCGAAAGCAGGTTATAATGAAAAACTGCTGCATGTAGACGATAAAATCAAACCTAATGATATTGCCGTTCATTGGAATTTTACACATTGTTTCCTTCTGCAACAGAGTACAGATTATCAGTTATGAAGATGACTGTATTGCAACATAAGCAACCCAAAATGAAAATCTGCTCCCCATTATACAAAACTTCAATCTCAAAGCAAACCATGTTGTCCTTCATATGAATCGAGTTCGTTTAATTTGAATTGTATTTCTTGGTAGAGCCTAAAACTATTGGGCAAAATTAACTAAATTCATGACAGAACCCCAAAATAAACCTGCTGTCTGGAGAAAAATGATTGAGAGACTACTCAAAAGAAGTGATGCTGTCCTAACTATGAGAGCTTTAATTAATATTATTTTGAAAATAATCCACTTTAACGAAGGAAGACCAAAATTGACAGTTGGTGCCTAGATTGTAATTGTCGAAGGAATCAAAACATGTTGTCTTTCACGTTGTCATGCTAATGTTAATACAGGAAAAACGTGTTTCTAAGGGAATACATAATGGCTTAACCTATCACAGTTGTCAAAAATAAATATATAGGTCATCGAAAGATGGTCAAAAGGAAAATGGTAAATGGACAGTACTTTTTTAGCGCCTTTCTAGTCTTCAGACCACTCACAGCGCTTATAACATCTGCTCTTAGGAGAGAAAGAATAAACTCAAATTATGCCACGTTGATTCAATTTTATATGTATGTCCAATGTATACATTTGTTTTAAGAGCTGCCTATTAGAAATAACAGCTTAAACTATTGCGGTGGTTGAAATAATTGTAACTCATCGAAAGCAGGTTATAATGAAAAACTGCTGCATGTAGACGATAAAATCAAACCTAATGATATTGCCGTTCATTGGAATTTTACACATTGTTTCCTTCTGCAACAGAGTACAGATTATCAGTTATGAAGATGACTGTATTGCAACATAAGCAACCCAAAATGAAAATCTGCTCCCCATTATACAAAACTTCAATCTCAAAGCAAACCATGTTGTCCTTCATATGAATCGAGTTTGTTTTGTTTGAAGTGTATTTCTTGGTAGAGCCTAAATATTGGGCAAAATTAATTAAATTCATTGACAGAAACCCAAAATAAACCTGCTTGTGTGAGGCAACATTTTTGTGAAAATGTGAACTAAATAACAAACGACATTTTGAAGCTGAATAAATGTCCAGATATCTGTTGATGAATGTCTACATGCAGCATCTCTTGCAACTCCTGTGCAGATTGTGTGAAGATCAAGGAGTGAATGCTTCAGATTTTCCTCTGTAATACCATCACCGTAAAGACAGTTTGAAATCGGCGTGTGAATCTCCTCACACACTGTAAATAAAACCATACAGATGCCTAAGGAAATTTTCATCCTGTGTCCCTAAAAGGATCAATGTTTCCTGCTCTTTCTGAAGGCCCTTTTTATGAAGACAGTTCAAGAAATGTCTCTTTTATGGTCTTAAGGCATATTTAAATAAGATTATACTTTAAAGTTTCACAATATCATACTAAGAAATTACAATGAGTGTCTTTAACAAGGTCAAATGTACGTAAGTTTGTAAGTTTCTGTGTCAAGTTCCGTGTTGGAGGTCTGGATAATATACATCTCAAATGACAAGAAAGTAAAATGGTAAATCTCAGAGGCTAATCTCTGCATCAAACACACACACACACACACACACACAAACACACACACACACACACACACACACGGGAACCAGAGAAGATCAAGAGGTTATGTACGATGTTTGTCTCTGTACAGGTCTAACTCATGCAGCATCTCAGGCCAGCAGCTGTTCTGCACCATAGACTGCAGCTAAGTAGGGGTAATTTAGTTAGATAAGAGAATGTGGGGGGAAATGTATGCACTCTGTGCTGTGTCTCCAGATATGTCTGTATTGAGGGATATAATACTAGTTAAAGACGACGCAGACAATAAGACTGATCTGACAACGGAGAATGGCTCAAGCATCCGGTAAATTACCTGTATCTTTAAAGCTAAATTTTACGCGTTTAAACCTAGGCAGAAACATAGGGACTTTTTTCAATCTTTGCATTGACTCTAAACAGAGGGCTGAACCTTCTAGCAGAGGAGTCTGGTAAGTACAGGTCTGCATTATGTATTTTTAATACTGAAATATCTAAAAGACTTTTATTTCCTACCGTGATTATAAATTTTATCTTTCAATCATCAAATGATACCTCAACATCCGAGACCTCGTCTGATACTGACTCCTCATCTGTGCTTTCAGAGGACGTGGTATTACCCGGTGAGTTGCTACATTTATTTTAACAGTTTTTTAGTTTGTCAAAAACATGTTTCTCAAGCTAGATCTGAAATCACTGGGGTGAAATATGCCTATGAGTTTCTAGGATGTTTCTATCACGGTTGTTCAATTTGCTATCAAGCGCACGACACCTGTCCTCTGATGGGCCGTCCCTTCGGAGAGTTGCAGATGCGCTGCGAGGAGAAATTACGTGAGTTAGAAGCCATGCACAAGGTATAACTCATCATCATGCGTGAGCATACGGGGATGATGTTGAAAAAATCTCATCACGGGCTGAAGGAGTTTCTCAAACAATATAAGGCTCCACAGCCTTTGTCACCCCGTGAAACTTTGTACGGAGGGCGTACCTCTGCTATAAAGTTGAGACACACCGCTGCGTCGAACGAGACAATCTCTTATGTAGATGTGACATCTCTCTATCCTTACTGTAACACCAACTTCCCCTATCCTCTCGGACACCCTGAAATAATCTATAAAGATTTCCCAGAACCTCAAAGCTACTTTGGGCTAATCGCCTGATTAGCCCAAAGGGTCTACCCGCCGAGAGAGTTGTACTTTCCAGTCCTGCCCTATAGAACGACGGGGGCTAAGCTTGTGTTTACCCTTTGCCGAGCATGCGCCGAGCTCAATTTGCAGGAGGGTCCGTGTCGGCATAGTGATGATGACAGGTGTCTGGGTCACTCCTGAATTTAACAAGGCTTTGGAGATGGGCTATCGGATAGCTGAAATAACTGAGGTATGGCACTTTGATAGACGCAGTGATTCTATTTTTGTTGACTATATGCACTTCACTAAAGGTAAACAGGAAGCTTCGGGTTACCCATCCGACGCTGTAGATCAGGAAATCAGAGAAAAGTACATCAGTGACTATCATGCAAACCAAGGGA
Source organism: Siniperca chuatsi (assembly GCF_020085105.1). Lineage (NCBI taxonomy): Eukaryota > Metazoa > Chordata > Actinopteri > Centrarchiformes > Sinipercidae > Siniperca > Siniperca chuatsi. Next base: position 4,262,283 of record NC_058056.1, on the reverse strand, counting down.
TTTTGCTGGAGGCGGATAAAATCAGACCAAACCCTGCTAAAAGACAAGTGTCTAAATTATGTCTGAACTCCTTTTGGGGTAAGTTCGTGCAGAGATGCAATCAAACACAAACCAAACTAGTCACAGACCCGGAAGAATTCTTTAACCTCATGTTTTCTGAAAAATATAAAGTCAAGTACGTCTCCTTTGTCAGTGACAAAGTGGCTTTGGTTCAGTGGTCTTACGGAGACCGCTGTATCCCGCTACCAAACAAGGTAGATAACGTTTTTATAGCCGCTTTCACCACAGCCTACGGACGTCTGACTTTGTACAGGTATTTGGAACAGCTGCAAGACAGTCCTTTACTGCGAAACAGACAGCCTCATCTATGTCACAAAAGAGGGAGAGACGCTGCTCAAGCTGGGTAATTACCTGGGAGATTTGACGGATGAGTTAGGGGGAGATAGCATCAAAGAATTTGTGGCGGCGGGTCCAAAAAGTTATGCTTACCAAACTCAAAACAACAAGGTTGTTTTACGCATAAAAGGCATTACGCAGATGCACCAATGCTGTGAAATTGTCAACTTTGATAGCGTCAAAGACCTGGTTTAGGATTATGTGCAAAACTCTGATGAGGGGGAGTCCTTGAAATCCCTCAACACAATATTGTGCGAGATAAGAAAGGCTTCCTTCTAGAAAACACATCATTCCAAAAAAAGTTCAGAGTTGTATATGATAAAAGACGGCTGCTGAGTCTAGGACATACACTGCCTTTTGGTTATTGAGGAGAAAATGTTTTCAACCGAAGAAATTGACTTTGACCCCAGACTGAAAGTGCCTTTTTCTTGTCAGGTCACAGGCCCGAGTGGCTGTGGCAAGACTTACTTTGTAAAGTCTGTCTTGGAAAACTGTAATCATGCGATGGATATACTGCCTGATAACATTGTATTGATTTTTACATAGTTTCAACCGTTGTATGATGAACTGCAAAGGAAGAATAAAAAGATTCAATTTGTTGAAGGCCTGCCTCCTTCTTTTGATGATGAAAAACTGTTTCCCTCGGATCAAAATCATTTGATTATTATGGACGATGTCATTTTTCAGGCCTCTGACCATCCTGATGTAGTCAAAATTTTTACACAATACAGACATCACAACAACATGTCCGTCATGATGCTGATCTGTGGGGCGATTTGGATCAATATTTCCAAGAAGGGTTATCGCCATCATCGCCGCCACAGGATGACGCAACAGGGCATGCCTCAGACGGTCAAAACATTATACATTCTCTAGAGGCTGTCCGGTTAACCGGAAGAGATCCAGGGGATGTGATACCGCATCAAAATTTTGAAGAACAACCGCCATTTCACTGGGGGGAGTCTGCCTCAAGCGCTGTTGGCCGCGGAGAGGTCTAGGCCTCAACCAGCGGACAGAGATCCAGGATTCTCATCGGGTCGCAACCACAGGAGAACTAGTTCCAGTTCCAGTTCTGAGAATGCACAACTGAGATCCCGCGGGGCTCCAAGACGGAGTAAAACCCTGATTTTGTTTCTCTTCCAAAATCACTACTATGCGGTTAAAAATCTCAAAGCCTTTCTAGGTTCGCCTTATGTTTGTGAGCACTGTGTTACAGGTTTTAACACCGTGTTAGGCCATACTTGTGCGAAGCTCGTTGCACCGTATGCTTTGACCCAGAGGCCGTGTCAACCTGCTGTGTGTGAGCAATGCAACAGAACGTGTCGCTCGCCTTTCTGTTTGGCTAAACACAAAGATCCTACAGAGAGATCGAGAAGTCAAACATATGCCAGCGCTTGTGCCTTGTACAAAAAATGTACCAAATGTGCAAGGCTGTACTACTGTGCTATGAACGGTAATGGTAAACAACACAATGTTAGACTGTGAAATGTAAAATTTGCGACGAGAAATTGAACTCTGACCCTGAGACTGAGGTTCATCAGTGCTACATCCAAACGATACCCCCTAAACAAAACACAATGAAAAAGTGGTGTTTTATGATTTTGAAACCTACGTTGACGAGAACGGCATTCACGTTCCGTTTTTAGTGTGTACACGAACCTTAGATGGTAAAACATGGAGCTCTCAGGGTACAGATTGTACCAAATAGTTTCTACTGCATTTCAGACGACCTTTGTACAAAAATACAGTGTTTATAGCACACAATGCAATTTTGACAGCTATCTCCTTATCAAAGCCATGGTTGAACAGGGATTAAAGCCCTCTTTGATTATGCAAGGATCAAAAGTAATTTGTATCACCGATATTGATTACAAACAAAGATACATCGACTCTCTATCCTTTTTAACCATGCGTTTAGCTAATTTCCCGAAAGCGCTCGGTTTCAGTGATAAAGTAAAGGGTACTTTCCTCATGGTTTCAGCTCAGAGGCCCATTTGAGTTATACAGGTGAGTACCCTCCCCACAGGCTTACGGTATTGAGACCATGACAACGGAGCAACTAACAGACTTTTACAGTTGGTATGCAACGGTGCGGCACGCACATTCAACTTCATGAAAGAGGCTCGCCTCTATTGTCAAAATGATGTAGACATTTTCGCTGAGGGTTGCATGCTGTTCAGAAAACAGTATATCTCTGAAACCGCTGTTGACCCCTTCAGCCGTCGCGACCATTGCGTCGGCATGCATGAAGGTGTTTCTGACAAACTTTCTACCACCTAAAATATTAGCAATCCCCTCTCCGGACGACTACAGGCGTCACTTCAAAACATTTTCAAACGCCGGTTTCCAGTGGTTAGAGTGGTTGTCACACACCCGCGGCATCCCTATCCAATATGCTTTAAATAAGGGGAAAAACAGCTGGGGCGCTTCTTTGTACACAGGTATGCTGAAATCACTGGGGTGAAATATGCCTATGAGTTTCTAGGATGTTTCTATCACGGTTGTTCAATTTGCTATCAAGCGCCACGACACCTGTCCTCTGATGGGCCGTCCCTTCGGAGAGTTGCAGATGCGCTGCGAGGAGAAATTACGTGAGTTAGAAGCCATGCACAAGGTATAACTCATCATCATGCGTGAGCATACGGGGATGATGTTGAAAAAATCTCATCACGGGCTGAAGGAGTTTCTCAAACAATATAAGGCTCCACAGCCTTTGTCACCCCGTGAAACTTTGTACGGAGGGCGTACCTCTGCTATAAAGTTGAGACACACCGCTGCGTCGAACGAGACAATCTCTTATGTAGATGTGACATCTCTCTATCCTTACTGTAACACCAACTTCCCCTATCCTCTCGGACACCCTGAAATAATCTATAAAGATTTCCCAGAACCTCAAAGCTACTTTGGGCTAATCGCCCTGATTAGCCCAAAGGGTCTACCCGCCGAGAGAGTTGTACTTTCCAGTCCTGCCCTATAGAACGACGGGGGCTAAGCTTGTGTTTACCCTTTGCCGAGCATGCGCCGAGCTCAATTTGCAGGAGGGTCCGTGTCGGCATAGTGATGATGACAGGTGTCTGGGTCACTCCTGAATTTAACAAGGCTTTGGAGATGGGCTATCGGATAGCTGAAATAACTGAGGTATGGCACTTTGATAGACGCAGTGATTCTATTTTTGTTGACTATATGCACTTCACTAAAGGTAAACAGGAAGCTTCGGGTTACCCATCCGACGCTGTAGATCAGGAAATCAGAGAAAAGTACATCAGTGACTATCATGCAAACCAAGGGATTTTGCTGGAGGCGGATAAAATCAGACCAAACCCTGCTAAAAGACAAGTGTCTAAATTATGTCTGAACTCCTTTTGGGGTAAGTTCGTGCAGAGATGCAATCAAACACAAACCAAACTAGTCACAGACCCGGAAGAATTCTTTAACCTCATGTTTTCTGAAAAATATAAAGTCAAGTACGTCTCCTTTGTCAGTGACAACGTGGCTTTGGTTCAGTGGTCTTACGGAGACCGCTGTATCCCGCTACCAAACAAGGTAGATAACGTTTTTATAGCCGCTTTCACCACAGCCTACGGACGTCTGACTTTGTACAGGTATTTGGAACAGCTGCAAGACAGTCCTTTACTGCGAAACAGACAGCCTCATCTATGTCACAAAAGAGGGAGAGACGCTGCTCAAGCTGGGTAATTACCTGGGAGATTTGACGGATGAGTTAGGGGGAGATAGCATCAAAGAATTTGTGGCGGCGGGTCCAAAAAGTTATGCTTACCAAACTCAAAACAACAAGGTTGTTTTACGCATAAAAGGCATTACGCAGATGCACCAATGCTGTGAAATTGTCAACTTTGATAGCGTCAAAGACCTGGTTTAGGATTATGTGCAAAACTCTGATGAGGGGGAGTCCTTGAAATCCCTCAACACAATATTGTGCGAGATAAGAAAGGCTTCCTTCTAGAAAACACATCATTCCAAAAAAAGTTCAGAGTTGTATATGATAAAAGACGGCTGCTGAGTCTAGGACATACACTGCCTTTTGGTTATTGAGGAGAAAATGTTTTCAACCGAAGAAATTGACTTTGACCCCAGACTGAAAGTGCCTTTTTCTTGTCAGGTCACAGGCCCGAGTGGCTGTGGCAAGACTTACTTTGTAAAGTCTGTCTTGGAAAACTGTAATCATGCGATGGATATACTGCCTGATAACATTGTATTGATTTTTACATAGTTTCAACCGTTGTATGATGAACTGCAAAGGAAGAATAAAAAGATTCAATTTGTTGAAGGCCTGCCTCCTTCTTTTGATGATGAAAAACTGTTTCCCTCGGATCAAAATCATTTGATTATTATGGACGATGTCATTTTTCAGGCCTCTGACCATCCTGATGTAGTCAAAATTTTTACACAATACAGACATCACAACAACATGTCCGTCATGATGCTGATCTGTGGGGCGATTTGGATCAATATTTCCAAGAAGGGTTATCGCCATCATCGCCGCCACAGGATGACGCAACAGGGCATGCCTCAGACGGTCAAAACATTATACATTCTCTAGAGGCTGTCCGGTTAACCGGAAGAGATCCAGGGATGTGATACCGCATCAAAATTTTGAAGAACAACCGCCATTTCACTGGGGGGAGTCTGCCTCAAGCGCTGTTGGCCGCGGAGAGGTCTAGGCCTCAACCAGCGGACAGAGATCCAGGATTCTCATCGGGTCGCAACCACAGGAGAACTAGTTCCAGTTCCAGTTCTGAGAATGCACAACTGAGATCCCGCGGGGCTCCAAGACGGAGTAAAACCCTGATTTTGTTTCTCTTCCAAAATCACTACTATGCGGTTAAAAATCTCAAAGCCTTTCTAGGTTCGCCTTATGTTTGTGAGCACTGTGTTACAGGTTTTAACACCGTGTTAGGCCATACTTGTGCGGCTCGTTGCACCGTATGCTTTGACCCAGAGGCCGTGTCAACCTGCTGTGTGTGAGCAATGCAACAGAACGTGTCGCCGCCTTTCTGTTTGGCTAAACACAAAGATCCTACAGAGAGATCGAGAAGTCAAACATATGCCAGCGCTTGTGCCTTGTACAAAAAATGTACCAAATGTGCAAGGCTGTACTACTGTGCTATGAACGGTAATGGTAAACAACACAATGTTAGACTGTGAAATGTAAAATTTGCGACGAGAAATTGAACTCTGACCCTGAGACTGAGGTTCATCAGTGCTACATCCAAACGATACCCCCTAAACAAAACACAATGAAAAAGTGGTGTTTTATGATTTTGAAACCTACGTTGACGAGAACGGCATTCACGTTCCGTTTTTAGTGTGTACACGAACCTTAGATGGTAAAACATGGAGCTCTCAGGGTACAGATTGTACCAAATAGTTTCTACTGCATTTCAGACGACCTTTGTACAAAAATACAGTGTTTATAGCACACAATGCAATTTTGACAGCTATCTCCTTATCAAAGCCATGGTTGAACAGGGATTAAAGCCCTCTTTGATTATGCAAGGATCAAAAGTAATTTGTATCACCGATATTGATTACAAACAAAGATACATCGACTCTCTATCCTTTTTAACCATGCGTTTAGCTAATTTCCCGAAAGCGCTCGGTTTCAGTGATAAAGTAAAGGGGTACTTTCCTCATGGTTTCAGCTCAGAGGCCCATTTGAGTTATACAGGTGAGTACCCTCCCCCACAGGCTTACGGTATTGAGACCATGACAACGGAGCAACTAACAGACTTTTACAGTTGGTATGCAACGGTGCGGCACGGCACATTCAACTTCATGAAAGAGGCTCGCCTCTATTGTCAAAATGATGTAGACATTTTCGCTGAGGGTTGCATGCTGTTCAGAAAACAGTATATCTCTGAAACCGCTGTTGACCCCTTCAGCCGTGCGACCATTGCGTCGGCATGCATGAAGGTGTTTCTGACAAACTTTCTACCACCTAAAATATTAGCAATCCCCTCTCCGGACGACTACAGGCGTCACTTCAAAACATTTTCAAACGCCGGTTTCCAGTGGTTAGAGTGGTTGTCACACACCCGCGGCATCCCTATCCAATATGCTTTAAATAAGGGGGAAAAACAGCTGGGGCGCTTCTTTGTACACAGGTATGCTGAAATCACTGGGGTGAAATATGCCTATGAGTTTCTAGGATGTTTCTATCACGGTTGTTCAATTTGCTATCAAGCGCACGACACCTGTCCTCTGATGGGCCGTCCCTTCGGAGAGTTGCAGATGCGCTGCGAGGAGAAATTACGTGAGTTAGAAGCCATGCACAAGGTATAACTCATCATCATGCGTGAGCATACGGGGATGATGTTGAAAAAATCTCATCACGGGCTGAAGGAGTTTCTCAAACAATATAAGGCTCCACAGCCTTTGTCACCCCGTGAAACTTTGTACGGAGGGCGTACTCTGCTATAAAGTTGAGACACACCGCTGCGTCGAACGAGACAATCTCTTATGTAGATGTGACATCTCTCTATCCTTACTGTAACACCAACTTCCCCTATCCTCTCGGACACCCTGAAATAATCTATAAAGATTTCCCAGAACCTCAAAGCTACTTTGGGCTAATCGCCCTGATTAGCCCAAAGGGTCTACCCGCCGAGAGAGTTGTACTTTCCAGTCCTGCCCTATAGAACGACGGGGGCTAAGCTTGTGTTTACCCTTTGCCGAGCATGCGCCGAGCTCAATTTGCAGGAGGGTCCGTGTCGGCATAGTGATGATGACAGGTGTCTGGGTCACTCCTGAATTTAACAAGGCTTTGGAGATGGGCTATCGGATAGCTGAAATAACTGAGGTATGGCACTTTGATAGACGCAGTGATTCTATTTTTGTTGACTATATGCACTTCACTAAAGGTAAACAGGAAGCTTCGGGTTACCCATCCGACGCTGTAGATCAGGAAATCAGAGAAAAGTACATCAGTGACTATCATGCAAACCAAGGGATTTTGCTGGAGGCGGATAAAATCAGACCAAACCCTGCTAAAAGACAAGTGTCTAAATTATGTCTGAACTCCTTTTGGGGTAAGTTCGTGCAGAGATGCAATCAAACACAAACCAAACTAGTCACAGACCCGGAAGAATTCTTTAACCTCATGTTTTCTGAAAAATATAAAGTCAAGTACGTCTCCTTTGTCAGTGACAACGTGGCTTTGGTTCAGTGGTCTTACGGAGACCGCTGTATCCCGCTACCAAACAAGGTAGATAACGTTTTTATAGCCGCTTTCACCACAGCCTACGGACGTCTGACTTTGTACAGGTATTTGGAACAGCTGCAAGACAGTCCTTTACTGCGAAACAGACAGCCTCATCTATGTCACAAAAGAGGGAGAGACGCTGCTCAAGCTGGGTAATTACCTGGGAGATTTGACGGATGAGTTAGGGGAGATAGCATCAAAGAATTTGTGGCGGCGGGTCCAAAAGTTATGCTTACTAAACTCAAAACAACAAGGTTGTTTTACGCATAAAAGGCATTACGCAGATGCACCAATGCTGTGAAATTGTCAACTTTGATAGCGTCAAAGACCTGGTTTAGGATTATGTGCAAAACTCTGATGAGGGGGAGTCCTTGAAATCCTCAACACAATATTGTGCGAGATAAGAAAGGCTTCCTTCTAGAAAACACATCATTCCAAAAAAAGTTCAGAGTTGTATATGATAAAAGACGGCTGCTGAGTCTAGGACATACACTGCCTTTTGGTTATTGAGGAGAAAATGTTTTCAACCGAAGAAATTGACTTTGACCCCAGACTGAAAGTGCCTTTTTCTTGTCAGGTCACAGGCCCGAGTGGCTGTGGCAAGACTTACTTTGTAAAGTCTGTCTTGGAAAACTGTAATCATGCGATGGATATACTGCCTGATAACATTGTATTGATTTTTACATAGTTTCAACCGTTGTATGATGAACTGCAAAGGAAGAATAAAAAGATTCAATTTGTTGAAGGCCTGCCTCCTTCTTTTGATGATGAAAAACTGTTTCCCTCGGATCAAAATCATTTGATTATTATGGACGATGTCATTTTTCAGGCCTCTGACCATCCTGATGTAGTCAAAATTTTTACACAATACAGACATCACAACAACATGTCCGTCATGATGCTGATCTGTGGGGCGATTTGGATCAATATTTCCAAGAAGGGTTATCGCCATCATCGCCGCCACAGGATGACGCAACAGGGCATGCCTCAGACGGTCAAAACATTATACATTCTCTAGAGGCTGTCCGGTTAACCGGAAGAGATCCAGGGATGTGATACCGCATCAAAATTTTGAAGAACAACCGCCATTTCACTGGGGGGAGTCTGCCTCAAGCGCTGTTGGCCGCGGAGAGGTCTAGGCCTCAACCAGCGGACAGAGATCCAGGATTCTCATCGGGTCGCAACCACAGGAGAACTAGTTCCAGTTCCAGTTCTGAGAATGCACAACTGAGATCCCGCGGGGCTCCAAGACGGAGTAAAACCCTGATTTTGTTTCTCTTCCAAAATCACTACTATGCGGTTAAAAATCTCAAAGCCTTTCTAGGTTCGCCTTATGTTTGTGAGCACTGTGTTACAGGTTTTAACACCGTGTTAGGCCATACTTGTGCGGCTCGTTGCACCGTATGCTTTGACCCAGAGGCCGTGTCAACCTGCTGTGTGTGAGCAATGCAACAGAACGTGTCGCTCGCCTTTCTGTTTGGCTAAACACAAAGATCCTACAGAGAGATCGAGAAGTCAAACATATGCCAGCGCTTGTGCCTTGTACAAAAATGTACCAAATGTGCAAGGCTGTACTACTGTGCTATGAACGGTAATGGTAAACAACACAATGTTAGACTGTGAAATGTAAAATTTATGCGACGAGAAATTGAACTCTGACCCTGAGACTGAGGTTCATCAGTGCTACATCCAAACGATACCCCTAAACAAAACACAATGAAAAAGTGGTGTTTTATGATTTTGAAACCTACGTTGGCGAGAGACGGCATTCACGTTCCGTTTTAGTGTGTGCACGAACCTTAGATGGTAAAACATGGAGCTCTCAGGGTACAGATTGTACCAAATAGTTTCTACTGCATTTCAGACGACCTTTGTACAAAAATACAGTGTTTATAGCACACAATGCAATTTTGACAGCTATCTCCTTATCAAAGCCATGGTTGAACAGGGATTAAAGCCCTCTTTGATTATGCAAGGATCAAAAGTAATTTGTATCACCGATATTGATTACAAACAAAATACATCGACTCTCTATCCTTTTTAACCATGCATTTAGCTAATTTCCTCGAAAGCGCTCGGTTTCAGTGATAAAGTAAAGGGGTACTTTATACGTTATACAGGTGAGTACCCTCCCCTCAGGCTTCAGAAAACAGTATATCTCTGAAACCGCTGTTGACCCCTTCAGCCGTGCGACCATTGCGTCGGCATGCATGAAGGTGTTTCTGACAAACTTTCTACCACCTAAAATATTAGCAATCCCCTCTCCGTACGACTACAGGCGTCACTTCAAAACATTTTCAAACGCCGGTATCCAGTGGTTAGAGTGGTTGTCACACACCCGCGGCATCCCTATCCAATATGCATTAAATAAGGGGGAAAAACAGCTGGGGCGCTTCTTTGTACACAGGTATGCTGAAATCACTGGGGTGAAATATGCCTATGAGTTTCTAGGATGTGAGACGTACGGCAGAAAATGATTTGGATTTAAAAATGAGGGATGTGTTAAATGAAATTGTTTGAACGCTCATGATAAAATTAAAAAACACAACGCTCTGCTGCAAAGATACCTAGCATGCCTCAAACAAGATGAGAAAGATTACCGTCTTATCACTTTGACTCTAACCCAAGAATCGGGGGAACAAGAAAATCAGCGAGAAGAGAAACATGTAATGCTGGATGAAACTGCTAGCGAGGTGCTGCAAAACCTAACTGTTCGCTACCGTAACAATGCAGAGTACATTATGAAGAAATTAACCAAGAGCGGATGGGCTCCTTCAGGAGAGTTTGTCCATAAAGGAGAGATTGTGAAAGGCTCACACCTGCTAGACCTGATTAAAAATCTTTCCGTCACGCATAAAAAATCCACAGACCCCAAGGGATGGATGGAGTTTCTAAATACTTTAGCATTTAGGGAGCTCAACATCCCTTCATCCTTGATGAGTAACCCCCGTGCTCGCGAGCAATATCATAAACTTCAGAAGGGAGGACCTCTTTGGGATGACGACGATGAGGGGTCACCCCTAGTGTTGAAGAAGGGAAAGAAAAAAACAGACGACCTTAGCACCGCGTTGGGACTATGAGATGGAAACATCAACTCCGCAGTTAATATCAGGAAAACGAAAGAAACATATACCTTTATCCTCTAGCTGGCTTTATTTGAATAAAAAATGATTCAAACGAATTTAACAATCTCCAGATCCATCTTTATTTATATAATGTTGTAACAATCTTTAAACATTTGTAAAGAACAGACGGTGTGGTGAAAAGATCCGGCTCTTTGCAACCTCATACACCTTTGATATTTTTTCACAAACTTTGATACCATAACATCATTCTTCATCACATCATCTTGATACAAAGACAGCACATTTTCAAAAGATAAACCGCAGGCTCTGTGGCATAAATAATAAACACAATGCTGACCGCACACCGGACAGAACGTGTTGAAGCTGATGGTTGTGGTATAAAATAGATTCGCAACGGTTTTCTAAAAATTGCAAGATGCTTTTAGGATAATGTGAAAAATCCAGGGAGAATCCGAAATAATCAAAAAAGCTGCCTTTTTTGCCTTCCTCAAGAGTGAGGGCCAACCAGTGCTCTCCTGGTTCGTGTGCAGGGTGTGTGTTGACTATAAAAAAGGCTGGAAATCTAAAGGACTGATGCATTAAAGGTAACTGATCAGCGGCCCACACTCCGCAAAAAGCATCTCTTAGTAAATGACGTAGTAACCCGTCCAATTGGTGATTGTTCATATTGTCTCAGTAATAGTCCACAAGCACCTGTCGTTTGGAATTAATCTCCAAAATAGACTCGTAACAAGCATAAACAATGAGAGCGGTAGTATGGGGCAGCGGTTCTTTGAATCTCATTTCCAGTCTTAAACTTCTGTTGGAAATGCACTACAATGCGTCAGCATCTTCGCAGGCGTTGAGATTAAAAACAAAGAGTAGCCCCACTGAAATTCCTCCCGGTCGATGCTTAGAGGTAGTGTCTCCCTGTAGCGGTAAACATATTATAAAACTCTGATGGATAACCCCTGATTAAATTGAGGTTGGAAAGCTTTGGCGGGCACCTGTCTCCCATCCTGACACAGAGCCATGTATTCAACGTTGTTGTGAATAAAATTGAGGGGTGACAGATCTCTTTTTCCTGTGAAGGCTTCATTGTTCACCATGGCTATCACTAGATATTTAGGCATCGTCCCCAGGAAGAGATTTTCCTGGTTACATATTCTGGAATTCTCCGGGATGGAGTAGGTTTTTACGTTCACGCGTGATAAAGAGTAGAGAGTGTTCCCCCTCATTAAAGCTGACGCGTGGCCTAAACGCACAGTGGGGGAAACGGTGACTTTCTTGACAAACAACGAGGCCCCCAGTATTTTTAAATGGAAAGTGCTGGCGGCGTTGCCCATGAGACAGAAGGCGTCATTAGCTCTGGTCAGCTTAATTCTCAAATCCACAGAGTTCAAGAGAAGCCTCTCCCAGAACAATATGTCTGCGTGAAGAGGACCTAGTAGGTGAAGTTCTTTAAATTAGCTTTTCATCGATAGACAGTTGTGTCATTGGTGCTGAAAATAAATCCAGCTCACCCATGGTGCATTCGGCTGATTTGTGATGTAAAAGCGCCATATTTGTTTTCTAAAATATATCTCTGGAGCTTGCAACAGCGTGCTTTCCTTTGGACTTACTTCTCCCTACTGATTTTCTCTTTTTTTGACCTCACGCACTTTTCCTCGCTGCCCGGGAGGTCTCTTCCTCAGTCGTCTGGCTAAAACCATCATACCACCGGATCCTTCTTGAGCCCCATTGTCCGATCGAACCCCTATTCCGCGTGGCTTATCACCTCCGAGGCAATGTTTTTTGCGGCTGATTTAAGATGAGGCTTAGCAATGGCAAATCCTTTTTTCATCAACGGCGATACAAAACGAAATATTTTAGAAAAAATCTAACGGATTCCTCTCCCGCACATAACAGGCGCCGTACATAACTGTTCCCAATTTTCAACATTTTGAACAACATCCAAAATCTTTTCTAGTCTTGCGACTTTGTCTCTAAAGTAAAAAACATTGTCATCCGCAACATGGGTGACTCTGTTTTTAATCACCTGATCTAAAACATTGATTAACTTATTAACTGACACGTTCCTCTACATAATTTTGAAATTTTCTGCAAAAGAAAAAATTCTGAGTGTAGTTTTGATGTGCTTCTCAGAGACATGGCTACACCAGGATATCCCGGACCATAACGTTTCCATCGACGGCTTTCAGACTGTTCGGGCCGACAGGGATCACACCGGGAGCGGTAAGCGGAAAGGCGGTGGGCTTGCTGTTCTGGTCAACAACAGATGGTGTAACCCTGGTCACATTACCATCAAGCAGAATATCTGTAGCCCGGACATTGAACTGTTAGCTGTGGGACTCCGGCCATATTATCTGCCACGTGAATTTTCACATGCCATTGTTGTGGCTGTTTACATCCCCCCCTCTGCTAACCCGGCATCGGCGTGCAACGCCATTCACACCGCCATAGCACATCTCCAGACTCAACACCCGAGTGCACTCATTTTAATCTCGGTGATGACTTCAACCATGTCAGTGTTTCAACAACACTGACTAATTTCACCCAGTGAGCTGTCCTACTAGAGAGGAGAGGACACTGGACCAGCTGTATGCTAACATTAAGGATGCATACAGCTCTTCCTCCCTCCCCCCTCTGGGTAGGTCAGACCACAACCTGGTTTACCTTAAACCCTGCTATGTGCCTCTGGTTAAAAGGCAGCCTGTGACCAGAAGGACAGTGAGGAGATGGTCAGGGGAGGCCTATGAGACACTACAGGAATGTTTTGAGGTGACAAATTGGGATGCACTCTGTGAGCCTCATGGAGAGGACATTGACGGGCTCACTGAGTGCATCACTGGCTACATTAACTTCTGTGTGGACTGCAATGTCCCAACCAAGATGGTCCATTGTTACCCAAATAACAAACCGTGGGTAACAAAGGACATCAAGAACATTCTGAATGCCAAGAGGAGGGCCTTTACTACTACTACTTTACTGGTAATAGGGAGGAGGTGAGGGCTATCCAGGCTGACCTGAAGGTTAAAATCAGGGAAGCCAAGGAGAAGTACAGGAGGAAGCTGGAGCGGAAACTCCAGCAGAACGCTGGAACGCAGAGGGAGGTCTGGAGCGGCATGAAGACCATCACTGGCTTCAGATCGACTGGCAGCAGAGGAGTTGAAGGCAGCTTGGACAGGGCCAACGAACTTAATCTGTTCTTTAACAGATTCGACACACCGGCTCCTGCTCATCCCCCCTCTAACTCAGCTGCTGTCGGCCCTCAAGCTCCTCTGAGGAGCTGTCGGCCCTCAAGCTCTCCATCAGGCTAACGGCCGTCTCCAGACCGATGACTCCCCCCCTCCCCCACCTGTAACTTCTGCTGTGTGCCTGACTGCTGACCAGGTGAGAGGACAGCTGATGAAGCTCCACTCAAAAAAAGGCTGCAAGCCTGTGCCCCCCAGCTATGTGGAGTCCTTCAACATGTCTTCAACCTGAGCCTGAGCCTCAGCCTGAGCCTGAGTCTTCAAAGGGTCCCCATTCTGTGGAAGACATCTTGCCTCGTTCCTGTGCTGAAGACGCCACGCCCCAGTGGCTCCAAGGACTACAGACCGGTGGCACTGACCTCCCACATAATGAAGACCCTGGAGAGACTAGTGTTGGAACAGCTGCGGCCCAGGGTCAGACCCCTCCTGGACCCCCTTCATTTCGCCTACCAGCCCCGGCTGGGAGTTGAGGACGCCATCATCTACCTGCTTAACCGCATCCACACCCACCTGGACATGCCGGCAAGCACGGTGAGGATCATGTTTTTTGACTTCTCCAGTGCTTTCAACACCATCCGGCCTGCCCTGCTGGGAGAGAAGCTGGCAGCGATGCAGGTGGATGCCCCCCTTGTGTCCTGGATTGTGGACTACCTGACTGGCAGACCACAGCACGTGCGCCTGCAGCACTGTGTGTCGGACAGCGTGGTCAGCAACACTGGGGCCCCTCAGGAGACTGTCCTCTCTCCCTTCCTCTTCACCATCTACACCACGGACTTCAGCTACCACACAGCGTCCTGCCACCTTCAGAAGTTTTCTGATGACTCTGCTGTGGTGGGATGTATCATCAGTGGTGATGAGACGGAGTATAGGGCTGTGGTGGGTAACTTTGTTTCATGGGGTGAGCAGAACCATCTTGCAGCTCAATGCAACAAAGTCAAAGGAGCTGGTTGTGGATCTATGGAGGGCCAAGGCACCAGTGACTCCGGTTTCCATCCAGGAGGTCAGTGTGGACATTGTGGAGGACTACAAGTACCTGGGAGTACACTTAGATAACAAACTGGACTGGACCAAGAACACTCAAGCTGTTTACAGGAAGGGCCAGAGCCGCCTCTATTTTCTGAGGAGGCTGAGGTCCTTCAACATCTGCCAGGCAATGCTGAAGATGTTCTATGAGTCTGTGGTGGCCAGTGCTATCCTGTATGCTGTTGCATGCTGGGGCAGCAGGTTAAAGGTAGCAGACGCAAACAGACTCAACAAACTGATCTGTAAGGCCAGTGACATTGTGGGGGTGGAGCTGGACTCTCTGGCGGTGGTGTCAGAGAGGAGGATGCTGGCCAAACTACATGCCATCTTAGACAGTGTCTCCCACCCGCTCCATGACGTGCTGGTCAAGCAAAGGAGCACCTTCAGTGGAACCACAGAGCGCCACAGGAAGTCATTCCTGCCTGTGGCCATCAAACTATTTAACTCCTCCCTCTAAGGGTTAGTCTGTTTGACCCTAGGTCACTAAACTGGACATTGAACATTACATCTCTGCCATAATTAATAATAAATGTGCACTATTCTGTGTACTACTACTCGACAGTATATGCACCTCCGCTTACATATTTGGTTACATTGTATTTTATAAGACGGTGTAGTCCCTCATTCGTTCAGGAGTGTTCTATCGTAGAAAAGGTTTCAGTCGTAGTCATCTGGACACTGTTTTCAGAATCAAGACGTTTCGGCTCACAATTGAGAATGACTTCTGGATGGGAGCCGAAACGTCTTGATTCTGAAAACAGTGTCCAGATGATTACGACTGAAACCTTTTCTACGATTGTATTTTATACTGTACTTTCATCATCAACCAGTAAACCTACTTGGTACTCGACACTTAGTTTATCTTATACTTATACCGACCTGATATTTAATTTATTTTCTGACCTGTTTCATAGTGTTTATATCATATCGTTTTCTAGTACTTTCTCCTGTGTGCACTAACGTAAAGGCGAGCTACTGTAATAAAGAGTTTCCCTATGGGGATCAATAAAGTATTTCTGATTCTGATGGCATACCTGAAGCGCCCGTTGAATGGCTTTGATGAAACGATCCGTCCAAAGCCGCTTCGTCAACTCGTTATAGTGCTGATGGAAGAAATAATCTGGCATCTCAAACAGACATTCGTGCTGTAGCTGGCTCGGGTGATCAATTTGACAGCTGCTGCAGATTTCAGATCTGTACACGGTCAGAACCTTGCTCAACAGGCGAACTACCACGACTCTCACCGTGTTCAGAAATAGGTCAGAGAGCACCCCGTCAGGGTTGTCCTCTTCCTTGGGAGAGGTGAGGCACTTGGAGTTGAGGATACTGAAGAAGAAGAGGGCCAGTCAGAGGAGGGAGATGGTGTTGGAGGAGGCAGAATCCAGTCAGGGGTCCCCGGTGGTGAAGGTGGGGGTGTCATATCAAGGGTAGGGCTCCCAACGCGCGGTGGTGCTGCTGCTGTAGGGGTCCTGATGGCATCTGGGCTCCCGGGTCTCAGGATACAAGGGAGAGACATGGCTTTTCTCAGAATCGGAGATGATTCTGTGCTTTCTGGTTGCGGTAGAAGAGGAACAGAGATGATTTGAAGTTGCAGGGGTACCCGTTTTAAGCGGAATGAATTACGGGGCGGAGTCAGAGGAGGAGTTGGGGGCGGTGGCTTCTGTGAACAGTCTTTCTTATCAGAATGTCTCTCGATGTCTGACTTCTTAGGAAGAAATCCTTCAGTTTTTCTGCTTTTTCAATCATCATTTTCATCCACACCTTGATTGGCAGACGTAATGACGTCTGGAACATGCCGCATTCGGTATTGAAATATTCCAAGACAAATTCGTCCGAGTGTTCATCTCCTTCGACCACCTGACAGCTTGTGCAGTACCTGCTGTCTGGAGAAAAATGATTGAGAGACCACTCAAAAGAAGTGATGCTGTCCTTCATATGAGAGCTTTAACTATTATTATTTTGAAAAAAATCAACTTTAACGAAGGAAGCCCAAAATTGACAGTTGGTGCCTGGATTGTAAATGTCTAAGAAATCAAAACATGTTCTCATTCTAATGTTAATACAGGAGAAACGTGTTTCTAAGGGAATACATGATGGCTTTTACTATTCTAGTCTTCAGACCACTCACATCTCATATAACATCTGCTCTTAGGAGAGAAAGAATAAACTCTAAGAAATCAAAAGATGTTGTCGTTCATGTTGTCATTCTAATGTTAATACAGGAGAAACGTGATTCTAACGGAATACAATTTAATAGTTATTAATCTTCTATTAAATTTGCATAATTAATATAAATTTCTATTTAATAAATTTTAAATTAGTAACATATTTAGAAATTTAATTAAAAATAACTTTTAGGCTTATTTCACAAAATAAACTGTTTGAATAATAATTAATTATCAGTAAATTATATAAAGATAATTTTTTGTAGATAAAATAAATTTAAGAGCAAAATTATTATGGAATTAAAATGTTGTTTCAGTAGTAATTCAACTAATAGTTAATAGATCGTCATTCATACAAGAATGTAAGAATATATGTTAATACTAAGCTAAGATAATGCAAAATTGTCTTCTAGTACCATTAACTCAAATACATCAATTGTCTTATAGTTATCATTAATAGCTTCAAATTCATAATATGATATTAATCTAATGTACACATACTGTTAGTGATAATTAATATACTCTATATCAGTCAATTAACTATATATGGAATTATTAGAATATTCAATTAGCACATAAAATTTGCCTGATTAATCAATTGATTAATAGACTCTATGATACTATTCAATAGCATATGAAATTTTCATCTACGAATAAAGCAAACATGAATTTCCATTTGAGATTTATATAATATTATTCTGTCAATTGTCATATATAAATTACTATCCAAAATCTGTTAGCAAACCAATAAACATAACGTCATGATCTGATTAATTTATTTGATACAACTATATGAAATCATAAGTGTCAATGATAGATTTGTTGTACTAATGAAATTCTGTGACTAATGTACTTCAATATTCAATAAATAGTTCAAACCTAAGTAAATGCTTTGATAATCTTTGAAAAAATCTAAGCCTAAATTTGCATTAACCTAGATATGAAATCATTTAAAGTAAAATTAAATCTGTTAGACTGTATCTAAATACGGTTGTCTCTTTGAATCTAGTAACATTATAGTTCTAAAATTGTCATAATTCGATAAGAATGCAGTTAATGTAATATAAGATGCAATAGTTTAACTCATAATGTATAACATATGTAAATATGTTAGACTCAAGTACTTAATAGTAAATCTTTAACTGCATCATAATGAAGTTATACTAAATTAAGCATTATAAGATTCAATCTGGCATCAAATGTTAAGTAAAGATACTTAAATTGAATCTAATACTAATCTCACTTAATATACATTGTGATTAAAGTATAATTAAATTTTCATTAATGAATATTCAAGATTTTAAACTGATTTAGACTAAATACGTAATCTGCTGTAAGATACAAATACTGAACTCATAACAATATCAAACGCAATACATTATCTTCAATGAATGAATTTCTGAATTCTATGTAATTACGTTGATAGTTATATATTATTGATACAGACCATAAACAAGTTGACTAAATAAATCTTCTAATATAACAATAACATTCATAAGAATGAACCATGTTATCAGAAAGTTTAAATGTATCTTGTAACTACCAATGTAGAGTTTAACCATATTCATCAAATTAAATTTTGAATGTATTGAAAATGATTAACGGAACTTCAAAATAATTGCGTACTCTAATAAGATGTTGAAAAATAAAGTTAAATTATCAATCATTTAGTCAAAGATAATCTATGTATGTTAAGTAATGTTACGAAACAAAATTGTATTATCATTAAGTGTAATAAGAAAATATCAAATGGATCAGTAAGGCTAATCTATTACATAGTATACTATATAAGATAATAACTAATCTACAAGTAAAATAATTTAAATGATAGCATGTTCTACTTCAACAATACGTTATATAATTGCTTTAGCTAGACTAAATAACATCGTTATAATCACTTCATTGGAATTGATACAGTAAATGTTCTTTAAAGCATATGATACTTTAATATTGCTAATGATGAATTAGTACAACATACAGTATAATCAATACTTTAAGACGTATTAACATTTTGCAATCAAATGCACTTCATGAAATGTATTCTTATGTACAATTTATCAATATGCTCATACCATAATAGATACATTTCCAATTATATCCAAAATGTTTTGTCATGATTCATGATACATTCTATGTAAAGCAACATGTTGTAACCTATATAAGTGGTGAAATTACTAAATTAACGAACCAAATTCAAAACTCTGCTGAAACATAATTAAGAACTTCTGAAAATGTAAATGTCGAACTTCTAAGAAGCTTCCTAATACTTGTAGCTTACCTTAATCATAGAAATCATAATAGTTAGCATTGCATTATATGTAGAAGCAAAAATTGTCTAAACATTGTCTGATATTATGTTAAATTCATTAGTAATCAAAATGTTACTTATTGTAATAATAATGTAATACGAAAGTGAATTATAGAAATCACTAATGTTGCTCAATGAATTAAAATATACTTAAACATTGTAGGTCAGTAATAATGACACTCAAATTATACATATGTCCTTATGCAATTAAGATAACATAAACACATTGCATTTATAAAATTACCATATTATCGTTATTTAATTCTATGAGTCAATAACTTTAACATATATTAAATGAACTCATAAACCATGAATAAACATTCTGCATTAAAATCAAACCAGTATCTTCACAGTTCTATTAGAATAAAATCACATGAATAGCCAATTATAGTTTAAGATTTCTCTCAACATACATAAATTGAATTTGATCTTACATAACATCAAAATTATTCAGAAATCATGTTCCTTCAATATCATATTTATTAACAAATATTGAGACCAAATCATTAACTGTTTAATCATTCGAGCAGAACCTAAAATATGGCAATAATAATAATTCATTCAAAACTCAAATAACTGATCTGAATCCTATTGTAGACACTTAAATTGAACTAATTGTGCAATCTCATTGAATGAAGTAACAATAATTTGAAGTATCCATGGTTGTCAAATGTAAAATAAAATGTTGTGTCGATGTAATTCTATTAAGTAAATCAAAATGATAATCATGTGTATCATAAGTGTAATACAGAAACTGTTACTAATACATAAGTACCTTATAAATGCTTTGAAAATATATAAAGCTCACTATTTGAAGATATAAATCATATGCAAAGACTTACTGAATTATGAGCCTTCAAGATACTAGACACTCGAGATTAATTAATCTTTTCGAAGTAATATATAATATGCCATTTAAAGTATACCTATGTAACATTATTTAAGCATGTAATGAATCATTATAATAATGAGTCAAATGATTTAGACTCTGATTTCGAAAATGTAATATATTCATTAGAGTCAGTAGACAATGATTTATTCAACTGAACATTACAGATAATCTTCTCAAATAAACTTAACATTTCAGAAACGATATACTCATTGAAATGACTTAATTATGACAATTATTCATTGTAAACCTTAATCTTAGCAACATATAGTTTAAAATGATATTAAGTTTGGAAAATGTATTATTAGCACAATGATTGCAAATTACCTAAATCTTCTGAACATAACTGTATAAAACTCATATGAGAAATGTCAAGAATGTCCTCAAAAGAACTAATTTCAAACATTGTCAAGTGACTTTATTTAATTAAGTTGCAAATAAGTTGATTTATATGACATCAAATGTTAATAGCTGACGTATGTCTAGAATAAAAGATTAACTTCATGTGATTTAATGATAATAATGATAATAGATTTACGGAAAAATGTAACTATAATATGCAAAATGAATAATCTTGATATTCAAAGTGTATAATCAATTTATTTAACGTAACGCTCTAGTCAATCACTATTTGACAGATTATAAATTACTTATGAAAAGTCATAATTAAATATGCAAGCTTTAAATTTAAGTATGTCAATTGATACATTTTAAACTTTCAAGGAAATAATTTCTCATACAGTATAATAAATATGTCCATTAAACATTCTACAAATCGATTAACAATGAATCTAAACAATGATTTTCAATTCTAAATACAATTCATTTGAAATTACTGATTACAATAAATAATACTATACATCTTAATCTCAATTAATCATCATATTATTAGTTTGAAAATAATCCACTTTAACGAAGGAAGCCCAAAATTGACAGTTGGTGCCTGGATTGTAAATGTCTAAGAAATCAAAAGATGTTGTCGTTCATGTTGTCATTCTAATGTTAATACAGGAGAAACGTGATTCTAACGGAATACATAATGGCTTAACCTATCATAGTTGTGAAAATATATATATAAATCATCGAAAGATGGTCAAAATGAAAATGATAAATAGACTGTACTTGTTTAGCGCAGTTCTAGTCTTCAGACCACTCACAGCGCTTATAACATCTGCTCTTTGGCGAGAAAGAATAAACTCAAATTATGCCACGTTCATTTAATTTTATAAGTATAATGTATACATTTTTAAGAGCTACTGAGTAGAAATGGCAACTTTAAACTATTGCAGTGATTGAATAAAATTGTACCCCATCAAAACCAGGTTAAAATCAACATCTTCTGCATGTAGACGAGAAAGTCAAACCAAATGATTTTGCCATTCATTGAATTTTACAAATTGTTTCTTTCTGCAACAGAGTACAGATTATCAGTTATGAAGATAACTGTATCTCAACATAAGCAACCCAAAATGAAATTCTGCTCCTCATCATACAAAATTTCAATCTCAAAGCAAACCATGTTATCCTTCACATGAATCGAGTTTGTTTTGTTTGATATGTATTTCTTGGTAGAGCCTAACTATTGGGCAAAATGAATTAAATTCATCGACAGAACCCCAAAATAAACCTGCTGTCAGGAGAAAAATTATTGTGAGACCAACTCAAAAGAACTGATGCTGTCCTTCCTAAGAGAGCTTTAACTATTATTAGTTTGAAAATAATCCACTTTAACGAAGGAAGCCCAAAATTGACAGTTGGTGCCTGGATTGTAAATGTCTAAGAAATCAAAAGATGTTGTCGTTCATGTTGTCATTCTAATGTTAATACAGGAGAAACGTGATTCTAACGGAATACATAATGGCTTAACCTATCATAGTTGTGAAAATATATATATAAATCATCGAAAGATGGTCAAAATGAAAATGATAAATGGACTGTAACTTGTTTAGCGCCGTTCTAGTCTTCAGACCACTCACAGCGCTTATAACATCTGCTCTTTGGCGAGAAAGAATAAACTCAAATTATGCCACGTTCATTTAATTATATATAAGTATAAAATGTATACATTTGTTTAAGAGCTACTGAGTAGAAATGGCATTTAATTTTATAAGTATAATGTATACTTTTTAAACTATTGCAGTGATTGAATAAAATTGTACCCCATCAAAACCAGGTTAAAATCAACATCTTCTGCATGTAGACGAGAAAGTCAAACCAAATGATTTTGCCATTCATTGGAATTTTACAAATTGTTTCCTTCTGCAACAGAGTACAGATTATCAGTTATGAAGATAACTGTATCTCAACATAAGCAACCCAAAATGAAATTCTGCTCCTCATCATACAAAATTTCAATCTCAAAGCAAACCATGTTATCCTTCACATGAATCGAGTTTGTTTTGTTTGATATGTATTTCTTGGTAGAGCCTAACTATTGGGCAAAATGAATTAAATTCATCGACAGAACCCCAAAATAAACCTGCTGTCAGGAGAAAAATTATTGTGAGACCAACTCAAAAGAACTGATGCTGTCCTTCCTATGAGAGCTTTAACTATTATTAGTTTGAAAATAATCCACTTTAACGAAGGAAGCCCAAAATTGACAGTTGGTGCCTGGATTGTAAATGTCTAAGAAATCAAAAGATGTTGTCGTTCATGTTGTCATTCTAATGTTAATACAGGAGAAACGTGATTCTAACGGAATACATAATGGTTTAACCAATCATAGTTGTGAAAATATATATATAAGTCATCCAAAGATGGTCAAAATGAAAATGATAAATGGACTGTACTTGTTTAGCGCCGTTCTAGTCTACAGACCACTCACAGCGCTTATAACATCTGCTCTTTGGCGAGAAAGAATAAACTCAAATTATGCCACGTTCATTCAATTATATATGTATGTCGAATGTATACATTTGTTTTAAGAGCTGCTGAGTTGAAATATTATCTTTAACTATTGCAGTGATTGAAAAAATTGTACCTCATCGAAAGCAGGTTATGATGAAAAACTGCTGCATGTAGACGAGAAAGTCAAACCAAATGATTTTGACGTTCAATGAGAATTTACATTTTTTTTTTCTTTCTGCAACATAGTACAGATTATCAGTTATGAAGATTACTGTATTCCAACATGAGCAACCCAAAATGAAAATCTGCTCCTCATTATACAAAACTTCAATCTAAAAGCAAACCATGTTGTCCTTCATATGAATCGAGTTTGTTTTGTTTGAATTGTATTTCTTGGTAGAGCCCCAACTGTTGGGCAACATTACCTAAATTCATCGACAGAACCCCAAAATAAAACTGCTGTCTGGAGAAAAATGATTGAGAAACTTCTCAAAAGAATTGATGCTGTCCTTCCTAAGAGAGCTTTAACTATTATTAGTTTGAAAATAATCCACTTTAACGAAGGAAGCCCAAAATTGACAGTTGGTGCCTGGATTGTAAATGTCTAAGAAATCAAAAGATGTTGTCGTTCATGTTGTCATTCTAATGTTAATACAGGAGAAACGTGATTCTAACGGAATACATAATGGCTTAACCTATCATAGTTGTGAAAATATATATATAAATCATCGAAAGATGGTCAAAATGAAAATGATAAATAGACTGTACTTGTTTAGCGCCGTTCTAGTCTTCAGACCACTCACAGCGCTTATAACATCTGCTCTTTGGCGAGAAAGAATAAACTCAAATTATGCCACGTTCATTTAATTTTATAAGTATAATGTATACATTTTTAAGAGCTACTGAGTAGAAATGGCAACTTTAAACTATTGCAGTGATTGAATAAAATTGTACCCCATCAAAACCAGGTTATAATCAACATCTTCTGCATGTAGACGAGAAAGTCAAACCAAATGATTTTGCCATTCATTGGAATTTTACAAATTGTTTCCTTCTGCAACAGAGTACAGATTATCAGTTATGAAGATAACTGTATCTCAACATAAGCAACCCAAAATGAAATTCTGCTCCTCATCATACAAAATTTCAATCTCAAAGCAAACCATGTTATCCTTCACATGAATCGAGTTTGTTTTGTTTGATATGTATTTCTTGGTAGAGCCTAACTATTGGGCAAAATGAATTAAATTCATCGACAGAACCCCAAAATAAACCTGGTGTCAGGAGAAAAATTATTGTGAGACCAACTCAAAAGAACTGATGCTGTCCTTCCTATGAGAGCTTTAACTATTATTAGTTTGAAAATAATCCACTTTAACGAAGGAAGCCCAAAATTGACAGTTGGTGCCTGGATTGTAAATGTCTAAGAAATCAAAAGATGTTGTCGTTCATGTTGTCATTCTAATGTTAATACAGGAGAAACGTGATTCTAACGGAATACATAATGGTTTAACCAATCATAGTTGTGAAAATATATATATAAGTCATCCAAAGATGGTCAAAATGAAAATGATAAATGGACTGTACTTGTTTAGCGCCGTTCTAGTCTACAGACCACTCACAGCGCTTATAACATCTGCTCTTTGGCGAGAAAGAATAAACTCAAATTATGCCACGTTCATTCAATTATATATGTATGTCGAATGTATACATTTGTTTTAAGAGCTGCTGAGTTGAAATATTATCTTTAACTATTGCAGTGATTGAAAAAATTGTACCTCATCGAAAGCAGGTTATGATGAAAAACTGCTGCATGTAGACGAGAAAGTCAAACCAAATGATTTTGACGTTCAATGAGAATTTACACATTTTTTTCTTTCTGCAACATAGTACAGATTATCAGTTATGAAGATTACTGTATTCCAACATGAGCAACCCAAAATGAAAATCTGCTCCCCATTATACAAAACTTCAATCTAAAAGCAAACCATGTTGTCCTTCATATGAATCGAGTTTGTTTTGTTTGAATTGTATTTCTTGGTAGAGCCCCAACTGTTGGGCAACATTACCTAAATTCATCGACAGAACCCCAAAATAAAACTGCTGTCTGGAGAAAATGATTGAGAAACTTCTCAAAAGAATTGATGCTGTCCTTCCTAAGAGAGCTTTAACTATTATTAGTTTGAAAATAATCCACTTTAACGAAGGAAGCCCAAAATTGACAGTTGGTGCCTTGGATTGTAAATGTCTAAGAAATCAAAAGATGTTGTCGTTCATGTTGTCATTCTAATGTTAATACAGGAGAAACGTGATTCTAACGGAATACATAATGGCTTAACCTATCATAGTTGTGAATATATATATATAAATCATCGAAAGATGGTCAAAATGAAAATGATAAATAGACTGTACTTGTTTAGCGCCGTTCTAGTCTTCAGACCACTCACAGCGCTTATAACATCTGCTCTTTGGCGAGAAAGAATAAACTCAAATTATGCCACGTTCATTTAATTTTATAAGTATAATGTATACATTTTTAAGAGCTACTGAGTAGAAATGGCAACTTTAAACTATTGCAGTGATTGAATAAAATTGTACCCCATCAAAACCAGGTTATAATCAACATCTTCTGCATGTAGACGAGAAAGTCAAACCAAATGATTTTGCCATTCATTGGAATTTTACAAATTGTTTCCTTCTGCAACAGAGTACAGATTATCAGTTATGAAGATAACTGTATCTCAACATAAGCAACCCAAAATGAAATTCTGCTCCTCATCATACAAAATTTCAATCTCAAAGCAAACCATGTTATCCTTCACATGAATCGAGTTTGTTTTGTTTGATATGTATTTCTTGGTAGAGCCTAACTATTGGGCAAAATGAATTAAATTCATCGACAGAACCCCAAAATAAACCTGGTGTCAGGAGAAAAATTATTGTGAGACCAACTCAAAAGAACTGATGCTGTCCTTCCTATGAGAGCTTTAACTATTATTAGTTTGAAAATAATCCACTTTAACGAAGGAAGCCCAAAATTGACAGTTGGTGCCTGGATTGTAAATGTCTAAGAAATCAAAAGATGTTGTCGTTCATGTTGTCATTCTAATGTTAATACAGGAGAAACGTGATTCTAACGGAATACATAATGGTTTAACCAATCATAGTTGTGAAAATATATATATAAGTCATCCAAAGATGGTCAAAATGAAAATGATAAATGGACTGTACTTGTTTAGCGCCGTTCTAGTCTACAGACCACTCACAGCGCTTATAACATCTGCTCTTTGGCGAGAAAGAATAAACTCAAATTATGCCACGTTCATTCAATTATATATGTATGTCGAATGTATACATTTGTTTTAAGAGCTGCTGAGTTGAAATATTATCTTTAACTATTGCAGTGATTGAAAAAATTGTACCTCATCGAAAGCAGGTTATGATGAAAAACTGCTGCATGTAGACGAGAAAGTCAAACCAAATGATTTTGACGTTCAATGAGAATTTACACATTTTTTTTCTTTCTGCAACATAGTACAGATTATCAGTTATGAAGATTACTGTATTCCAACATGAGCAACCCAAAATGAAAATCTGCTCCCCATTATACAAAACTTCAATCTAAAAGCAAACCATGTTGTCCTTCATATGAATCGAGTTTGTTTTGTTTGAATTGTATTTCTTGGTAGAGCCCCAACTGTTGGGCAACATTACCTAAATTCATCGACAGAACCCCAAAATAAAACTGCTGTCTGGAGAAAAATGATTGAGAAACTTCTCAAAAGAATTGATGCTGTCCTTCCTAAGAGAGCTTTAACTATTATTAGTTTGAAAATAATCCACTTTAACGAAGGAAGCCCAAAATTGACAGTTGGTGCCTTGGATTGTAAATGTCTAAGAAATCAAAAGATGTTGTCGTTCATGTTGTCATTCTAATGTTAATACAGGAGAAACGTGATTCTAACGGAATACATAATGGCTTAACCTATCATAGTTGTGAATATATATATATAAATCATCGAAAGATGGTCAAAATGAAAATGATAAATAGACTGTACTTGTTTAGCGCCGTTCTAGTCTTCAGACCACTCACAGCGCTTATAACATCTGCTCTTTGGCGAGAAAGAATAAACTCAAATTATGCCACGTTCATTTAATTTTATAAGTATAATGTATACATTTTTAAGAGCTACTGAGTAGAAATGGCAACTTTAAACTATTGCAGTGATTGAATAAAATTGTACCCCATCAAAACCAGGTTATAATCAACATCTTCTGCATGTAGACGAGAAAGTCAAACCAAATGATTTTGCCATTCATTGGAATTTTACAAATTGTTTCCTTCTGCAACAGAGTACAGATTATCAGTTATGAAGATAACTGTATCTCAACATAAGCAACCCAAAATGAAATTCTGCTCCTCATCATACAAAATTTCAATCTCAAAGCAAACCATGTTATCCTTCACATGAATCGAGTTTGTTTTGTTTGATATGTATTTCTTGGTAGAGCCTAACTATTGGGCAAAATGAATTAAATTCATCGACAGAACCCCAAAATAAACCTGGTGTCAGGAGAAAAATTATTGTGAGACCAACTCAAAAGAACTGATGCTGTCCTTCCTATGAGAGCTTTAACTATTATTAGTTTGAAAATAATCCACTTTAACGAAGGAAGCCCAAAATTGACAGTTGGTGCCTGGATTGTAAATGTCTAAGAAATCAAAAGATGTTGTCGTTCATGTTGTCATTCTAATGTTAATACAGGAGAAACGTGATTCTAACGGAATACATAATGGTTTAACCAATCATAGTTGTGAAAATATATATATAAGTCATCCAAAGATGGTCAAAATGAAAATGATAAATGGACTGTACTTGTTTAGCGCCGTTCTAGTCTACAGACCACTCACAGCGCTTATAACATCTGCTCTTTGGCGAGAAAGAATAAACTCAAATTATGCCACGTTCATTCAATTATATATGTATGTCGAATGTATACATTTGTTTTAAGAGCTGCTGAGTTGAAATATTATCTTTAACTATTGCAGTGATTGAAAAAATTGTACCTCATCAAAAGCAGGTTATGATGAAAATCTGCTGCATGTAGACGAGAAAGTCAAACCAAATGATTTTGACGTTCAATGAGAATTTACACATTTTTTCTTTCTGCAACATAGTACAGATTATCAGTTATGAAGATTACTGTATTCCAACATGAGCAACCCAAAATGAAAATCTGCTCCCATTATACAAAACTTCAATCTAAAAGCAAACCATGTTGTCCTTCATATGAATCGAGTTTGTTTTGTTTGAATTGTATTTCTTGGTAGAGCCCCAACTGTTGGGCAACATTACCTAAATTCATCGACAGAACCCCAAAATAAAACTGCTGTCTGGAGAAAAATGATTGAGAAACTTCTCAAAAGAATTGATGCTGTCCTTCCTAAGAGAGCTTTAACTATTATTAGTTTGAAAATAATCCACTTTAACGAAGGAAGCCCAAAATTGACAGTTGGTGCCTTGGATTGTAAATGTCTAAGAAATCAAAAGATGTTGTCGTTCATGTTGTCATTCTAATGTTAATACAGGAGAAACGTGATTCTAACGGAATACATAATGGCTTAACCTATCATAGTTGTGAATATATATATATAAATCATCGAAAGATGGTCAAAATGAAAATGATAAATAGACTGTACTTGTTTAGCGCCGTTCTAGTCTTCAGACCACTCACAGCGCTTATAACATCTGCTCTTTGGCGAGAAAGAATAAACTCAAATTATGCCACGTTCATTTAATTTTATAAGTATAATGTATACATTTTTTTAAGAGCTACTGAGTAGAAATGGCAACTTTAAACTATTGCAGTGATTGAATAAAATTGTACCCCATCAAAACCAGGTTATAATCAACATCTTCTGCATGTAGACGAGAAAGTCAAACCAAATGATTTTGCCATTCATTGAGAATTTACACAAATTGTTTCTTCTGCAACAGAGTACAGATTATCAGTTATGAAGATAACTGTATCTCAACATAAGCAACCCAAAATGAAATTCTGCTCCTCATCATACAAAATTTCAATCTCAAAGCAAACCATGTTATCCTTCACATGAATCGAGTTTGTTTTGTTTGATATGTATTTCTTGGTAGAGCCTAACTATTGGGCAAAATGAATTAAATTCATCGACAGAACCCCAAAATAAACCTGGTGTCAGGAGAAAAATTATTGTGAGACCAACTCAAAAGAACTGATGCTGTCCTTCCTATGAGAGCTTTAACTATTATTAGTTTGAAAATAATCCACTTTAACGAAGGAAGCCCAAAATTGACAGTTGGTGCCTGGATTGTAAATGTCTAAGAAATCAAAAGATGTTGTCGTTCATGTTGTCATTCTAATGTTAATACAGGAGAAACGTGATTCTAACGGAATACATAATGGTTTAACCAATCATAGTTGTGAAAATATATATATAAGTCATCCAAAGATGGTCAAAATGAAAATGATAAATGGACTGTACTTGTTTAGCGCCGTTCTAGTCTACAGACCACTCACAGCGCTTATAACATCTGCTCTTTGGCGAGAAAGAATAAACTCAAATTATGCCACGTTCATTCAATTATATATGTATGTCGAATGTATACATTTGTTTTAAGAGCTGCTGAGTTGAAATATTATCTTTAACTATTGCAGTGATTGAAAAAAATTGTACCTCATCGAAAGCAGGTTATGATGAAAATCTGCTGCATGTAGACGAGAAAGTCAAACCAAATGATTTTGACGTTCAATGAGAATTTACACATTTTTTCTTTCTGCAACATAGTACAGATTATCAGTTATGAAGATTACTGTATTCCAACATGAGCAACCCAAAATGAAAATCTGCTCCCATTATACAAAACTTTCAATCTAAAAGCAAACCATGTTGTCCTTCATATGAATCGAGTTTGTTTTGTTTGAATTGTATTTCTTGGTAGAGCCCCAACTGTTGGGCAACATTACCTAAATTCATCGACAGAACCCCAAAATAAAACTGCTGTCTGGAGAAAAATGATTGAGAAACTTCTCAAAAGAATTGATGCTGTCCTTCCTAAGAGAGCTTTAACTATTATTAGTTTGAAAATAATCCACTTTAACGAAGGAAGCCCAAAATTGACAGTTGGTGCCTTGGATTGTAAATGTCTAAGAAATCAAAAGATGTTGTCGTTCATGTTGTCATTCTAATGTTAATACAGGAGAAACGTGATTCTAACGGAATACATAATGGCTTAAACCTATCATAGTTGTGAATATATATATATAAATCATCGAAAGATGGTCAAAATGAAAATGATAAATAGACTGTACTTGTTTAGCGCCGTTCTAGTCTTCAGACCACTCACAGCGCTTATAACATCTGCTCTTTGGCGAGAAAGAATAAACTCAAATTATGCCACGTTCATTTAATTTTATAAGTATAATGTATACATTTTTAAGAGCTACTGAGTAGAAATGGCAACTTTAAACTATTGCAGTGATTGAATAAAATTGTACCCCATCAAAACCAGGTTATAATCAACATCTTCTGCATGTAGACGAGAAAGTCAAACCAAATGATTTTGCCATTCATTGAGAATTTTACAAATTGTTTCTTTCTGCAACATAGTACAGATTATCAGTTATGAAGATTACTGTATCTCAACATAAGCAACCCAAAATGAAATTCTGCTCCTCATCATACAAAATTTCAATCTCAAAGCAAACCATGTTATCCTTCACATGAATCGAGTTTGTTTTGTTTGATATGTATTTCTTGGTAGAGCCTAACTATTGGGCAAATGAATTAAATTCATCGACAGAACCCCAAAATAAACCTGGTGTCAGGAGAAAAATTATTGAGAGACCAACTCAAAAGAACTGATGCTGTCCTTCCTATGAGAGCTTTAACTATTATTAGTTTGAAAATAATCCACTTTAACGAAGGAAGCCCAAAATTGACAGTTGGTGCCTGGATTGTAAATGTCTAAGAAATCAAAAGATGTTGTCGTTCATGTTGTCATTCTAATGTTAATACAGGAGAAACGTGATTCTAACGGAATACATAATGGTTTAACCAATCATAGTTGTGAAAATATATATATAAGTCATCCAAAGATGGTCAAAATGAAAATGATAAATGGACTGTACTTGTTTAGCGCCGTTCTAGTCTACAGACCACTCACAGCGCTTATAACATCTGCTCTTTGGCGAGAAAGAATAAACTCAAATTATGCCACGTTCATTCAATTATATATGTATGTCGAATGTATACATTTTTAAGAGCTACTGAGTAGAAATGGCAACTTTAAACTATTGCAGTGATTGAATAAAATTGTACCCCATCAAAACCAGGTTATAATCAACATCTTCTGCATGTAGACGAGAAAGTCAAACCAAATGATTTTGCCATTCATTGGAATTTTACAAATTGTTTCCTTCTGCAACATAGTACAGATTATCAGTTATGAAGATTACTGTATCTCAACATAAGCAACCCAAAATGAAATTCTGCTCCTCATCATACAAAATTTCAATCTCAAAGCAAACCATGTTATCCTTCACATGAATCGAGTTTGTTTTGTTTGATATGTATTTCTTGGTAGAGCCTAACTATTGGGCAAAATGAATTAAATTCATCGACAGAACCCCAAAATAAACCTGGTGTCAGGAGAAAAATTATTGTGAGACCAACTCAAAAGAACTGATGCTGTCCTTCCTATGAGAGCTTTAACTATTATTAGTTTGAAAATAATCCACTTTAACGAAGGAAGCCCAAAATTGACAGTTGGTGCCTGGATTGTAAATGTCTAAGAAATCAAAAGATGTTGTCGTTCATGTTGTCATTCTAATGTTAATACAGGAGAAACGTGATTCTAACGGAATACATAATGGTTTAACCAATCATAGTTGTGAAAATATATATATAAGTCATCGAAAGATGGTCAAAATGAAAATGATAAATAGACTGTACTTGTTTAGCGCCGTTCTAGTCTTCAGACCACTCACAGCGCTTATAACATCTGCTCTTTGGCGAGAAAGAATAAACTCAAATTATGCCACGTTCATTCAATTATATATGTATGTCGAATGTATACATTTGTTTTAAGAGCTGCTGAGTTGAAATATTATCTTTAACTATTGCAGTGGTTGAAAAAATTGTACCTCATCGAAAGCAGGTTATGATGAAAAACTGCTGCATGTAGACGAGAAAGTCAAACCAAATGATATTGCCGTTGATTGGAATTTTACACATTTTTTTTCTTTCTGCAACATAGTACAAATTATCAGTTATGAAGATTACTGTATTCCAACATGAGCAACCCAAAATGAAATTCTGCTCCTCATCATACAAAATTTCAATCTCAAAGCAAACCATGTTATCCTTCACATGAATCGAGTTTGTTTTGTTTGATATGTATTTCTTGGTAGAGCCTAACTATTGTGCAAAATTAATTAAATTCATCGACAGAACACCAAAATAAACCTGCTGTCAGGAGAAAAATTATTGTGAGACCAACTCAAAAGAACTGATGCTGTCCTTCCTATGAGAGCTTTAACTATTATTAGTTTGAAAATAATCCACTTTAACGAAGGAAGCCCAAAAATGACAGTTGTTGCCTGGATTGTAAATGTCTAAGAAATCAAAAGATGTTGTCGTTCATGTTGTCATTCTAATGTTAATACAGGAGAAACGTGATTCTAACGGAATACATAATGGCTTAACCTATCATAGTTGTGAATATATATATATAAATCATCGAAAGATGGTCAAAATGAAAATGATAAATAGACTGTACTTGTTTAGCGCGCCGTTCTAGTCTTCAGACCACTCACAGCGCTTATAACATCTGCTCTTTGGCGAGAAAGAATAAACTCAAATTATGCCACGTTCATTTAATTATATATGTATAATGTGTATACATTTGTTTTAAGAGCTACTGAGTTGAAATATTATCTTTAAACTATTGCAGTGATTGAAAAAATTGTACCTCATCAAAAGCAGGTTATAATGAAAATCTGCTGCATGTAGACGAGAAAGTCAAACCAAATGATTTTGCCATTCATTGAGAATTTTACAAATTTTTTCTTTCTGCAACATAGTACAGATTATCAGTTATGAAGATTACTGTATCTCAACATAAGCAACCCAAAATGAAAATCTGCTCCCCATCATACAAAATTTCAATCTCAAAGCAAACCATGTTATCCTTCATATGAATCGAGTTTGTTTTGTTTGATATGTATTTCTTGGTAGAGCCTAACTATTGGGCAAAATTAATTAAATTCATCGACAGAACCCCAAAATAAACCTGCTGTCTGGAGAAAAATGATTGTGAGACCAACTCAAAATAATTGATGCTGTCCTTCCTAAGAGAGCTTTAACTATTATTAGTTTGAAAATAATCCACTTTAACGAAGGAAGCCCAAAATTGACAGTTGGTGCCTGGATTGTAAATGTCTAAGAAATCAAAAGATGTTGTCGTTCATGTTGTCATTCTAATGTTAATACAGGAGAAACGTGATTCTAACGGAATACATAATGGTTTAACCTATCATAGTTGTGAAAATATATATATATAAATCATCCAAAGATGGTCAAAATGAAAATGATAAATGGACTGTACTTGTTTAGCGCCGTTCTAGTCTTCAGACCACTCACAGCGCTTATAACATCTGCTCTTTGGCGAGAAAGAATAAACTCAAATTATGCCACGTTCATTCAATTTTATATGTATGTATAATGTATACATTTTTTTAAGAGCTACTGAGTTGAAATGGCAACTTTAAACTATTGCAGTGATTGAAAAAAATTGTACCCCATCAAAACCAGGTTATAATCAAAAATCTGCTGCATGTAGACGAGAAAGTCAAACCAAATGATTTTGCCATTCATTGAAATTTTACAAATTGTTTCCTTCTGCAACATAGTACAGATTATCAGTTATGAAGATTACTGTATTCCAACATGAGCAACCCAAAATGAAAATCTGCTCCCCATTATACAAAACTTCAATCTCAAAGCAAACCATGTTGTCCTTCATATGAATCGAGTTTGTTTTGTTTGAATTGTATTTCTTGGTAGAGCCTAACTGTTGGGCAACATTACCTAAATTCATCGACAGAACCCCAAAATAAAACTGCTGTCTGGAGAAAAATGATTGAGAAACTTCTCAAAAGAACTGATGCTGTCCTTCCTAAGAGAGCTTTAACTATTATTAGTTTGAAAATAATCCACTTTAACGAAGGAAGCCCAAAATTGACAGTTGGTGCCTTGGATTGTAAATGTCTAAGAAATCAAAAGATGTTGTCGTTCATGTTGTCATTCTAATGTTAATACAGGAGAAACGTGATTCTAACGGAATACATAATGGCTTAACCTATCATAGTTGTGAAAATATATATATAAATCATCGAAAGATGGTCAAAATGAAAATGATAAATAGACTGTACTTGTTTAGCGCCGTTCTAGTCTTCAGACCACTCACAGCGCTTATAACATCTGCTCTTTGGCGAGAAAGAATAAACTCAAATTATGCCACGTTCATTTAATTTTATAAGTATGTCCAATGTATACATTTTTAAGAGCTACTGAGTAGAAATGGCAACTTTAAACTATTGCAGTGATTGAATAAAATTGTACCCCATCAAAACCAGGTTATAATCAACATCTTCTGCATGTAGACGAGAAAGTCAAACCAAATGATTTTGCCATTCATTGGAATTTTACAAATTGTTTCCTTCTGCAACAGAGTACAGATTATCAGTTATGAAGATAACTGTATCTCAACATAAGCAACCCAAAATGAAATTCTGCTCCTCATCATACAAAATTTCAATCTCAAAGCAAACCATGTTATCCTTCACATGAATCGAGTTTGTTTTGTTTGATATCTATTTCTTGGTAGAGCCTAACTATTGGGCAAAATGAATTAAAATCATCGACAGAACCCCAAAATAAACCTGCTGTCAGGAGAAAAATTATTGTGAGACCAACTCAAAAGAACTGATGCTGTCCTTCCTATGAGAGCTTTAACTATTATTAGTTTGAAAATAATCCACTTTAATGAAGGAAGCCCAAAATTGACAGTTGGTGCCTGGATTGTAAATGTCTAAGAAATCAAAAGATGTTGTCGTTCATGTTGTCATTCTAATGTTAATACAGGAGAAACGTGATTCTAACGGAATACATAATGGTTTAACCTATCATAGTTGTGAAAATATATATATATAAGTCATCCAAAGATGGTCAAAATGAAAATGATAAATGGACTGTACTTGTTTAGCGCCGTTCTAGTCTACAGACCACTCACAGCGCTTATAACATCTGCTCTTTGTCGAGAAAGAATAAACTCAAATTATGCCACGTTCATTCAATTATATATGTATGTCGAATGTATACATTTGTTTTAAGAGCTGCTGAGTTGAAATATTATCTTTAACTATTGCAGTGGTTGAAAAAATTGTACCTCATCGAAAGCAGGTTATGATGAAAAACTGCTGCATGTAGACGAGAAAGTCAAACCAAATGATTTTGACGTTCAATGACAATTTACACATTTTTTTTCTTTCTGCAACATAGTACAGATTGTCAGTTATGAAGATTACTTTATTCCAACATGAGGAACCCAAAATGAAAATCTGCTCCCCATTATACAAAACTTCAATCTCAAAGCAAACCATGTTGTCCTTCATATGAATCGAGTTTGTTTTGTTTGAATTGTATTTCTTGGTAGAGCCTAACTGTTGGGCAACATTACCTAAATTCATCGACAGAACCCCAAAATAAAACTGCTGTCTGGAGAAAAATGATTGAGAAACTTCTCAAAAGAACTGATGCTGTCCTTCCTAAGAGAGCTTTAACTATTATTAGTTTGAAAATAATCCACTTTAATGAAGGAAGCCCAAAATTGACAGTTGGTGCCTTGGATTGTAAATGTCTAAGAAATCAAAAGATGTTGTCGTTCATGTTGTCATTCTAATGTTAATACAGGAGAAACGTGATTCTAACGGAATACATAATGGCTTAACCTATCATAGTTGTGAAAATATATATATAAATCATCGAAAGATGGTCAAAATGAAAATGATAAATGGACTGTACTTGTTTAGCGCCGTTCTAGTCTTCAGACCACTCACAGCGCTTATAACATCTGCTCTTTGGCGAGAAAGAATAAACTCAAATTATGCCACGTTCATTTAATTTTATAAGTATGTCCAATGTATACATTTTTAAGAGCTACTGAGTAGAAATGGCAACTTTAAACTATTGCAGTGATTGAATAAAATTGTACCCCATCAAAACCAGGTCATAATCAACATCTTCTGCATGTAGACGAGAAAGTCAAACCAAATGATTTTGCCATTCATTGGAATTTTACAAATTGTTTCCTTCTGCAACAGAGTACAGATTATCAGTTATGAAGATAACTGTATCTCAACATAAGCAACCCAAAATGAAATTCTGCTCCTCATCATACAAAATTTCAATCTCAAAGCAAACCATGTTATCCTTCACATGAATCGAGTTTGTTTTGTTTGAAGTGTATTTCTATGGTAGAGCCTAACTATTAGGCAAATTGAATTAAATTCATTGACAATACACCAAAATAAATCTTCTGTCTGGAGAAAAATGATTGAGAGACATTTCAAAGAAGTGATTCTGTCCTTCATATGAGAGCTTTAACTAATTAATATTTTGAAAATAATCAACTTTAACGAAGGAAACCCAAAATTGACAGTTGGTGCCTGGATTGTAAATGTCTAAGGAATCAAACATGTTGTCGTTCATGTTGTCATGCTAATGTTAATACAGGAAAAACGTGTTTCTAAGGGAATACATAATGGCTTAACCTATCACAGTTGTGAAAATAAATATATAAGTCATCAAAAGATGGTCAAAAGGAAAATGGTAAATGGACTGTTCTTGTATAGCGCCTTTCTAGTCTTCTGACCTCTCACAGCGCTTATAACATCTGCTCTTAGGAGAGAAAGAAT
The DNA here is from genome assembly GCF_020085105.1 of Siniperca chuatsi. Lineage (NCBI taxonomy): Eukaryota > Metazoa > Chordata > Actinopteri > Centrarchiformes > Sinipercidae > Siniperca > Siniperca chuatsi. The sequence continues at coordinate 4,225,095 of NC_058056.1, read as the reverse complement.
AAACTCAAATTATGCCACGCAGACCATGTTCATTCAATTTTATTAGTATGTCCAATGTAAATTTGTTTTAAGAGCTACTGAGTTGAAATATTATCTTTAACTATTGCAGTGGTTGAAAAAATTGTACCTCATCGAAAGCAGGTTATGATGAAAAACTTCTGCATGTAAATTGTAAATTTCCAGTGAACAGCAAAACCATTTGGATTGACTTTCACGTGTAGACGTGAAAGTCAATCCAAATTGTTTCCTTCTGTCACAATGTACAGATTATCAGTTATGAAGATGACTGTATTCCAACATGAGCAATCCAAAATGAAAATCTGAATAAGAATAAGGCTAAGGCATAGCTGAATTGTAAACGTATAAAGCAAATTAATGAATTATCGCTTTAATGTTAGACTAAAGTGTACTCCAGTTTGTCTGTCTGCACCACATAAAAGTTTACTGTCTATGGTGAATGATGAAACATTATCATTCCAGATGGCCCCTGCTTATGGATAAATGTGCACTGTGAAAGCTTTTCGAGTAAGCTATGAGTCAGACTCATAAAATGATAACAGCATTGTTTACTTTGCAGAAAACAGGTGTAAGAGGGTTAAATGCAGTCCTTAAACCACAGCCGTGAGCTGAGTTTCCACTATGACAGTATTAAACTCTTATTCAACAACTACCCCCCCCATTCCGCAAGCTCCTTTGGCTCTACTGCCTACTAATCAACAACATACATGCATTATGGAACATAAAACACTTTTGTGGTGAAATGATATATCGTTAACATGCCATGCAATCACTCTTATTTGACCACGCTGCCCAGTATCCAAAGCTCTCTATTACAAATAGATCAACGTATTTTACTCTCACAGATGTAGGAGATCACAGATACAATCAACCAACATGAGTTTTCTTTGCAGGGTGTCTGGGTTTACCCATAGGGACAGGGTGAGGAGCTCGGACATTTGGGACAAGCTTTGTCTGCTGCTTATCCTTAATTAAATTAAGGAGCTAATTCAGGTGGTTTGGACATCTGGAGGCACATCCAACTGTAATTAGACCCTGGGTAGACCCAGAACATGCAGGAAGAAATATATAACCAATCTAGCCTGGGTTCACTTTGGCATCCTCCAGGAGGAGCTGGATTGAAGTTGGTTGACACAGGGATGTCTCAGGTAGTTTGCTAAGCCTGCTATCACTATGATCTGGTCTTCAATATGTGGCAGAACATTGATGTATGGATTTTTGTTTGCTATGAAATTCTAAACAGAACGGATAGAAAATGCTGCAACTGTGCCTTCTTGGATGCCCCTTATGGTAGATAAAATGTTATAAAGTGCCCTCTAAGGTGCACTTCCAGTGGACCAAACGTGATAAAGTGCCCTCAAGGGATGGCCGCCCACCATTGAGTCTGTTTCTGTCTAAGGTTTCTGAATCTTAAAGGAAGTTTGCTCATGGTGGGATTTGTTGGGTCTCTGTAAATAATCTTACAAAGAGTACGGTCTAGACCTGCTCTATAGGAAATGCGCATTGAGACAACTTCTGTTTATGAATTGGCGTTATATAAATAAAATTTAATTGAATTCATCAACATGTGCATAAGCCAGTCACATTGGCTTATGGACATGGTATGACTTGATCAAATGTATTGAATTATAAGAGAAATAAATGTCTTGAATCTATCTTTCCTTGTTTAGTTGTGTGAATAACATTCAGTGATCTTCAGTGAGGTTAAGGGTGATGTATCTTGAGTTTTTGCGAGAGGTCTGTAAGCCTTTAGTTTCCTACTTTAGCCAGACAGCAGCAGCAGGAACAAAACAACACATTGACTAAACAAAAGATGTAGCCCAACACACATGGCCACACATGGCACATGTTGGAGGTGTGACATTTACATTCAACTATTCAACCAAACCCCTAACCCACTCATGAAAAAGTGTAGCGATGGCATTAAATACTAAATATTTATCCCACTAATTTCAAAGATTACTGTTTTAATTGATTACAGATGTCAAATTCATGTCACATGTTACCATGACGACAAAGGTCTGGTACACCTGTTGCTGGTTGCTGGACATTCGTAGGATTATGCACAAAAATGGTGTATTACTTTTCATAAGATAGCTATGAGGCTACATTGCACAGCTGCATATCTCTATTGTTTTAACTTATTAACCTGCAATTCAGCATGAGGACCTTTGCTTATTGTGCACCTATGCACTCTCACCTGTTTTAAATACTGAGTTTACCGATGTATAATGGTTAAATGATAGCCACTGCTTCCTCAGAGTATTGTAAATATTACAATATGGTAACGCAACCATAAGCATTACGTGTCTTTTTTACATAGTCATAGTACTTGTTTTCAGATACCATCAGCCACTATAGACACATTTGGTTTCACAACTATTGGATTATTTATCTGCAGAAATAAAAGGCTAAAAATACAGCATTTGTGTGCTTCAGCATATGATATTCACATCCCCATGCAGGGGTAAACACTACACTCATTTTTCCCCCAGACAACCAGGAGGAGGTAGGAATGTCGGTGGGGCCCACGCCCACGGCCTGCAGGTCAGTATGCCCACTCGTTTCATCTGAAAAACACGCTGAAAAAAAATATACAATCGTTTCAGCTGACCCTTGTCTTAACAAACACCACGATTCTATACCATTAGAGGTTAGATAAGCCCTACTCCGAAAGTTCCTGTACTTTTGGAAATTACTACCTCCCGAGCAGGGACCTTTTTGATAAGATCATATAGATCATGAAATCTTTATATCTATATGTATAAAATCTAGAATCTTAAATGATAAAGAAATTTGTGTTTTGTGACATGTTGATGTTAAAACTGCATGTTAGCTGGTAGCTGAATAGAGCCTTAGACCTTTCCCCTAACACCACCATCGCACAGAACACAGTTGGTACACTTGTACCAAAGAAACCTCAACATCTAAAGGGCAGATTGCTATGAAATGTGCTAAGGATTATTCATGCTCCCCAGCAGATGAACTCCACCAGTTTGAACACTCCACGAGTTTCACTCTCATTCCACAGTCAAGGCATTTTTAGCTTCAGCATCATTCAGGCTCTAAGAAAAACAAAATGTATGTTTTTGGCTCTGTCCCATTTCATACTTAGAGTTATAGTTAAATCTTTGATTTGATTTGACTTTAGAGTGTTTCAGATGATACAGTTGCTGATTTTAAGATTTTAAGAATGGCACTGAAAACATAAAAGTTTTATTTAAAACACAACAATATTGCACTGTATCAACTGGCAGTAAAGGAACAAAAAAGACAGCTATGTGACAACTGAGAAGCATTTAATCATGTTCTGACACAGGACCTGTGTTTATATGTAATACATTTCTCTGTACCACTTTCTTGCTGTTCTCTGCTGTCATCAACAGTATGCACCTGGGACTCCCAGAAGGTGTTAAAACACCAGGAGCCCTCTCCCACAAAGCAGAGGAGGGATCATATTAGGCTAGCAGGTGCAACCTTCACATTAAAGCAAGGACTAATGCCTGCCTAATAAATGCCTTTATGACTGCATCTGTTTTCAAATCCTGTGGTGGTAATGTCAGTGAGAGGGAGGAATGCTTTATGGGGTAGCAAACACGGGGGAGGGGGGTGTTCTCTATTAACTCCGTGTACAAGTGGTATGTTCTACAGAAACACTATAAAGGCTTTAGAGTGGTTGTAATGGAATGAGAAGTAGTCTATAACTATTCCAGTGCTCTAAGGTAGCTTTGACCCTCCGATAGAAAGCAATGTATCCAGATGTGAAGCCTTGAGCTGAAAAATATGCTAACTATGACTGTAAAACTTTCTTTAAGGCCTTTCTTTATTTCTAGAATTTCAATTTTTAAAAAAAAATGGGACTCCAAGTGGTAAAACACCAAAAAGACAAAATAAACACTGTGACCGACAGCATTAGCCTGGTTCCAGACCTCGCTGCCCATATGTCTAATCTGGTCAGTGTAGGAGCTCAGTCTATAACTATAAGATACTAGATGTCTAACCCAGGAGTGACCTGGTTAACGCGCTTTGCTTAGTCTCCGGTTGCCTAATAACAATCCATTTCTTTATTTTTCCTGCTGTAAAGTGAATACAGCACATTCCCAGTTTCCACTGATAAACCAAACACACAACTTACATTGGGACAAGCAAAATGTTAGTGCCCCAGCGGTCAAAAGCTCTTTGCCTTTCCAGGGTCAAACACCTGACAACAGCAGTGACCCTGGTACCTACACACACAATGAATAACAAATACATTTTGGCCATTCAAACAACATATTTGGCTCCTACAGTCAGAGATGCAAATAGGCTACAACAATCAGAGCAATGCAAACAACAAAAAATTAATGTTAAGACCATATTATCTGCTCAGAGAATTCACCAGTGTTTTTGTTGCTGCTGTTTACATTCCTCCAGATGCGAATTCAAAAAACGCTATTCAGGAACTGTATGAAGTCATCATTAGTCACATGTGAAAACAACACCGGATGGTGTTTTTATTGTAGCTGATGATTTTAATCAAACAAACCTCAGAACTATTCTACCTAAATTCCACCAGCATGTCCACATCCCCACCAGGGAAACAAATACACAAACATTTCTGGCAGCTACAAAGCCCTCCCTTGCCCCAATGTGGACAGATGAATTGTGGACAGATGAAGCTACAGCAGCTCTACAGTACTGTCTACAGTACTGTTTTGAGTGCACAGACTGGCTCATGTTCAGAGATGCCGTCACCCAGGAGAACCACATCAACCTTCAGGTATATACATCATCAGTGACATAAAGTCAATAAAATCATTCCCCATCCAGAAAGCCTGGATGAATGGAGAGGTGAGGGCTCTACTCAAAGCCAAAAAAGTTGCTTTTCGGTCAGAAGACAAGGAAGTTTACAACACCACCTGAGCAAGACTGAAAGCTGGCATCAAGGATGCAAAGGTGAGACATCAGGAGAGTCTTGAGAGAGACCTCAACACCAGCGGCACCAAAGATATGCGGCAGGTGATCAAAAACATCACAGGCTGTAAAGGCAGGAGCGCCCCCTTCATGTGGGAGGCCATGTTACCAGATGAGCTAAACACATTTTATGCTCATTTTGATCTCCTTAACAAAGAGTCAGCTGTAAAGTCTACTCTGCAGAAGACCAGCCATTGTCAGTATCCACAGCAGATGGGCGACGAATCCTTCTGAGAGTGAATATGTGTAAAGCTGCTGGGCCTGATAACATCCCTGGCCGTGTACTAAGAACTTGTGGCAGCCAGCTAGTTGATTTTATTACTGACACTTTTAACATATCACACTCACAGGAGATTGTTCCCACCTGCTTCAAGACAACCACTATTGTCCCTGTACCTAAAAAGTCTACAGTGTCTAGTCTAAATGACTCCCATTCTGATACTTTGAAAAAACTGGTTCTCCAGCACGTAAAGAACAACATCCCAGCCAGCCTGGACCTTCACCAGTTTGCTTTTCAGACAACAGATCCACAGAGGATGCCATCTTCACTGCCCTGTCTTCATACATCTTGAGCACCACCTACATCAGAATGTTGTTTGTTGATTTCAGCTCAGCACTGATTGGAAAACTTTGGGCTTGAGTACCACACTCTGTAATTGGATATTGGACTTCCTTACAAACAGACCCCAGACAGTTCAGATTGGCGGCCACATGTCCGCCACTCTAGTGCCCAACACTGGAGTTCCCCAGGGCTGTGTGCTCAGCACCCTCCTGTTCATACTGTACACCCACGGTTGCATGGAGACACTCTATTGTGAAGTTTGCGGATGACACCACAATCAACAATCTTGCACAGCCTCTGTGGTGCACAGAGAACAGCCTACTGCAACGTCATCAAAACCGAGAAGCTGATCGTTGATTTTAGGAAAAAGGAGGCAAAGACACACACTCCTGTCTACATCAGTGGAGCTGAGGTGGAGCAAGGTGACTAGTTTTAGGTTCCTGGGAATCAGCATCACAGAGAACTTGACATGGTCCTCTCACATCTCCACCTGGTGGGTGTGTAAACTCCCCTCTACCCACTTCCCGCTTGTTGTTACCCTCCCGGAACTAAGGTGAAACAGCCCATCATCCCCGCTGTGAAGCACCAGACTCAGTCGATCACAAACAATCAATCAATGAGTTCATTTGTGAAAATACCACGTGTGGTTATTTAAGCTGTGTACTAATTTTTGCATTAAGTATCCATGTTCGTCTCGTTTTCTTCCAATGAGCAACAAATGACCCTGTAAGAAAGTGAAACTGTGTTAAATAAAGGCCAAATAAATGTATGTCTGAGCGGTGTCTTACAGTGTTTTCTCTGACTATTAGCAGATTAAATTAAATCTGACTATGTCCGATTAAATTCGTCTAATTACAGCCTGTGTTGTCTAATTAAGCTATCACAGGCCCATGTTGGCAGCATAATTTGGTGGTGTGTAGAATAGTGTCTAACTGTGACATATTTTAAATCTGATATGGCATTGTATTTGATTTATAATTAGACTATGATCTTGTAAAATGGTGTCTAATTGTGCATTAGGATCTCCTATTTGGTTTCAAATTAGAATATAATTTGGTATAATAGCCTAAGTATAGTATATAATTTCCATACAATTGACCTACTATGGCATTATATGCGGTTTCTAATTACAGCATAAGTTAGGTGTATGGTGTCTAATTAGGTTATAACTGTGTTCATTTACTTTACTTTACTTATAAAGAACATATTATTTCTTATTCGTGTACCATAAAATAAGGTGCAACCTTATTTTTTTCCGACTTATTGCTGAGACACGTATTCCTTATCCATCGGAAAAGCACCTATTCAATGCGTCATTTCAAAATCCTTGTATGTTTCAGACCTTGGGGTATGCCAGCTGGATAGTTTTCATGAAGGTTTGTTCCCACATTTTGATGTGTCAGCCTTGTTAATTTACCAGAGCCAAAGCTGTTTCGTAGATAATGCCAAAGAACAAGCGTTTATTCCTGTTGTAAAACAACCTTTTCAGTGACATCATGGACACTTCCTCACTTCTCTTGCTGTTGTTTTGATACCTAACTTCATGATGGACACATGTGGTTTGTCCACTGAAACCCTGTGTTTGTGTTTATAACAGCAACATTGCAGTTAAGTGAGTCAATATGTGAAACCTTTCTGTCTGAGGTCATGGCTTAACTTGATTGATGTGCTCGGGTTGTGGTCCTGCTGCTGTTTGTATTCAAAGGGGGATTTTATGGTATCGCACCTGTTTGTTTGCTTAAGCTATGACTCATTTGCATCTGTGTTGTATTGTTATAGATTGTTGTTGGCCATCTTGTTCTAATTTGTTTTAGCTTGTAATGATACACCATGGAATAACAATGCAGTCATAGCTGCGCTTTTCAGCACATGAGCTTGGTGGTTTTATTTGCCTTTTTTTTTAAGAAATTAAAGGGAAAACTCTGGTACTTTTAATGAATGGTAAAAAACTTTGGAAAGGGGCAATTTAGATACTGTATGTGTTTTAATCTTTGCTCATGCCTTAATTATTATGTAGACCAGTGATTCCCAACCAGGGGTACTTGTACACCAAGGGGTACGTCTGCAATTACCAGGGGGTTAGTGGAAAAATTGTGAAGCTCTGCCGACTTGAAAAAATAGAAATTATGATAACGATGATAATATATATCCACATATTTGTGTTTAGGAGAAAAATCAACACACAAGATTACAAATTTGTGTGATGCAGATCTTTATAGTTATTGTCATAATAACTTACCAACTAGTCTGCACAAGACATTCCTCAGGTTTCCACCAACCTGAGTCAATTGTAAGTTAATGAAGACTAGTTAGAGAAAAGACAGCAAAGAGCTAAAAGTGAAGATACTGTAAATGATTGAAACAACCAGTTTCTGTCACTCCAAATGGAAGTAGTACAAATGCAAACTTGGCCAAACCTACTTAAAAATACCACTGAACAAAATCCATCTCATCTATCAAAGGGGTATGATAAAGGGGTACTTAGGCCCATCTGATAGGGCTGTCTGACAAAAAAGGTTGGGAACCAGTGATTATAGACTAATATTCGTCGTAATATTAGTCTATAATCACTGGTTCCCAACCTTTTTTGTCAAAAAGAGGAGGAGGATACATGAGGAGGGGGACATGGCATGTCATGCTGTCATGTATTCTCACTGACATCATCATTGTAAAATTAGGAACCTGGTTTCATCTTTCCTACAGATGTGGAAGCTTGAAATTGCATTCTGTGGGCCCGTGTCACATTTCATCAATGAATTTTTCTCTTGTGCTGTTTAAAAAAAGGGGGCTTGTCTGCACACAGTCCTCATAACACCCAAAACCCCACCCTCCCCCTCACTACTTCTATAAACATTTGTTTGGCAGGGCTGCTCTGGAGGCAAATATAATGGATAAGTTAAACCTCAGTAGGTGGGGATGTTTTCTGAAGAACAGGTTACTGACTAATTAAAATGGCAAAGAGACAACTCTGGCTAAAACAGAATTTGCTTATGTGGGGTGTGTGTGCATGGTTGGGTGAGTGAAGGGTTAAGGGGGGTGGGATGTGTGTCTTTACAAGCAAAATACCAACAACAAAGCAACAGTCTTATACATTAACAACGAAATAGGTTTTTAGTAGGTGTTCTTTGTCATATACTAGCTTTTTCAACTGCATCTTACAGTCTTCATCAGGAATGATCCATAAGGATGACCTTATTAATTATGGAACTTCAGTCACTTATAACAGATGATGTTGTTGATGTCTATTTCTGGTGATCATTCAGTCTCTTGTCTAGGGTCCTTGCTGTTTCACTGACGTAGTGTTCCTGCAGCTGTAACATTTCATGTGACCAAAGCTCCATTCACAGTTGATGTGATGATCTCCATGGCTCTTACCATAATTTGCATTCCATTCATCTAAATAAAATGGGCATGATAAATTTGCTTGTTGCAAATACAGTAAAACAGTATTGTACAAATATCCTGACAGTTCAGATTGTGAATGACTTCAGATTCAGATTTTTATTACACATTAACATGAGTGCAAACAACTTATACAGTACAATAGTGATTATTATACTACACATTGGCACCTGGCAGGAATAGGAAAAAAGGTAAAAAATGTGCAATTTAAATTACTAACTTTATTAACAACGGTAAAACACTGTTCAAGAAGACACCTAGTTTACATATAATGTAACTGCAATAGAAAAATGTACATAAACTTAGATGGACAGTTTAACATAGATTTCTTTTAAATCTTTTCCCCCTTAAGTAGCTTTGAGGTTGTTGACAGTACCATGCCATTTCAGCTCATTATTAAAGCTATATGATGTTTACACTGAAGGAAATATGTCAACAAAGGCTCATTCACTATGTTTGCTTTCATTCGAATAGAACGTGAAACTTCATCTGCAAAAACTGTCTGACAATGACAATAATCTTAACCATGACCATGATCTTTCCCTAAGCTGTTTTAGTTACCTACACTTAACCAAACTTAACCAGGGCAGATCAGAAAACACTTAAAAAACTTTTTTTGCACCAGTTATGTACTGACAATCACCTATTTTATTGTTTAGGTAAGATAACTTAATTGACTGCACTTTTTAGAAAGAAAATCAATGGCTCTTTGGTTCCTCCCACTGAGGTTTGCCTCAGTGAACAGGGTTTTTTCTGTCTCTGAGAACTGTTTGTGTAAATAAAACTGACACCCACGGTACTTTCTTCCTCTTGGATTTTGCACTCAGTTGTATCACTATCCTCCTCTCCTCTCCTCTCCTCCTGTGTTTGGATGAGGCTCCCCGGTACTCTCCAGTTTTCAGTGTTTCCAGCGCTGGGCTGTTTAATCCCCAGACAGAGCCCACACCTGTAGCTGATAGAATCCTTCTGGAGTACAAAGGCTCTGATTTACAGCCCTGAGGAGCTGTGGGCCCAGCTACAGCTGCAGAACGGCAGGAAAGGGAAGTTGTTCATCACGCAGTGTGCATTCACCAGCAATAGTCGCCATGCTCCTAGTGCATGCCAGACCCTTGAACTTCACCTAAATGACAGGTGGCCAAATAGTGCCACCTGTCCTTTTTGTTACAAATTACATCTAATAAACACTGCCTGTGGAATCAAACAGCGTTGTTTTTTTTTTTTAAATTTTGTTTGATTATTTTTTTAGTTTTACTTGGCGAGCATGTTAAATTTCTACATTGAATTTGTAAGTCCAATAGATTTTGTTCTGCACTTATGCTAATGCTTGTAGGAGGTGGTGATGTGGAGATGAACGGTTTGGAGAGAAGGTAGAGCTGGAGGGCCAGCCAGCTATGAAATGGTTCAGTTCAGGGTTAGAAAGCAGCGCAGTGATGACTGTTTACGTGCCTGACTCTGAACTAAGGGGTTGACATTATCATCCCCACACCCAAACGGAAGGAATAACAGCACATGTTTGAAGTTATTGATTATTATCAAATGTTGGGATGTTTTGATTTAAATCCTGCTTAATGCCTAAACAGATTCCTGTCCTGTCCAGTTTGTGTATTTATGGTGAAGTGAAGTGAAAACACATCCTGAAAATGACGAATTTGTTTCACTGTTTAGTATTTAGATATACATGGAATCTATACAGACTAGAAAGATTATTTCTCGCCCCTTTCACAGAGAAGAATTGGTTGACATGTTGAGCTCTTACACACATGTGAATTTGGAGTGTCAGTATGGGGCACGCACAGTGGAACTAATGCATTTGGTTAAGCTCTTTCAAATCATTTCCATACAGTGCATTGTCAAGAGAAAACACATGGAAGACAGGGAAGTGCGTTGCATTTAGAGACCACAATAAATGTCACCAGTGAACCTAAATCATAATTAGAGTTCAAAATTCTCAACTCAACTCAGTTTTTACGTCATCAAATGAACACAACATAATACATTTTGCTTTTCTATGAATGTGTACTCCCATTGAAAAAATAATAATCATTAATGAATCATTACAATGAGTCATCACAGTAATGAGCTCTCTTGAGACCAAATGCATCTTTTATCCATCACATTTTTTTATGATAAAATGATTTTATCAAATGTCAGCTGTCAGAGCAAACAAAGAAAATTTGTTTCACACTCTAACTGCTCCTGTGTAATTCATTTAGCTTCACACTTGTGCCTTCCTCAGAGTTAAAGAAAAAGTTAAACTTTTTTTAATACGAGTTGTGTTGTTATACAAAGTAACATCTGAAAATGGGTACGGAAATAACAAAGCAATTTGCTGTGGATCTAGCCCTGCTTTTCTTCAATACATATTACAAAAAGCTGCAAAATAAATATATTCACATCATCATACTGAACACATTGAAGAACATCTTTTAAACATTACATTAATAACATACATTTAAAATTGAAACACATTGTAAAAAGACAAATATAACCTAAACCTTATTGAATTTTTGAGTTCACAAACTGTTCAGAATCACTGTTTTCAAATATGATATCAAGTATGAAGTCTCCCCCTCTCCCCTCTGGTGGTAACACCAAGGTCAATTCCTAAATTTGCAATGCAACATTCTTTCTTTCAAGACGGACAATGTTAACAGGGAGTCTTCAAGTCATAAGGAGTCAGCACTTGCCATAAAACAATTAACACCTTAAGACAGGCCTATTCAATTGGCGGCTTGCGGGCCACATCCGGCCCAGAAGCAACCTCTAAGTGGCCCACAAATCCCACAGATATATGGCAAAATAAGTAAACTACATATATAGTGTATGAACGAGTGAGCCATCTCGCTTCCTTCTCATCTCTGTTGAGAGTTCCACATGCACAGTACCGATCAGGCAGGATGTTTGCAGATGTAGCGACACCACCAATCATATCTTTCACAAATCATCGTTTTCTCATGTGAGTTCCGAACCACGCTTAGTAGCTTTTCAAAACATCTGGCTATTGACAGTTACAAGTATGGAAGAGCGCTACTGAAAACATGTTTCTGTCAACCCTGAAATGTAAATATGACAATGAAAACCGTCAGTTTAACCCTATCTGGACTGGCAACTATTTGTTTATTTTACTGCCATCTCCATACACCTGCTATTGTATTACATTCATTTGCATTTGTTTAAAATTTGTCATTACCAAAAACAAAAAAAAAAATGTTTTAAATAGGCTGCTGTTTTAAATAGGATGCTGTGAGCACCAAGACTGCTCACAGCATCCACTGGGAAGAGGTCAAAGGTAATTGACCAGGAGTCAGAGAAAGATCAAAGAGGACATTCATATCTGACACCAGATCTTTGAATAGAGACAGGGGTTATCACCCTCCATACAACCTGTTATCATGTGACTGAAATTCCATACTTAGGTTACCTGATAACAACTAAACCATCTCCATGACAACAGAGGAATCTCCCATCTGCTGATGAAGGCCATGACTATGTGGCTGAAAGCTCCCAAAGAAATGTAGTTTTTTTGTAAAAACTTTCAGCTGTTTTTTTGTCCTGGCCATGACATTTTCAGAGCACATTCATGCTCCTAACCAGATAATCCTTTTAGACTTTAATGACCTCATGGCCTTTACACTCAGGACAAACAGAAATTATTTTACTCTAAAGAGACATTCATTCTTTCATTGTCTTAATCTACTTGATTTTGTGATATCTTTTTCAATCTTTTTTTTCATCGTCAACTTTTTTCAGCTTGCAATTTCTCAATCATGTCTAGCAATTTCAGCCAGAGGACAAAAAATTTGTTATATGTTCAGAGAAAACCTCCTTCAAAAGCCTAGCATTGTATGTCACAATAATGAAGAACCCCTCTGTGGAATCTCAGAGTACCTGATGATAATGCAGACAGTTTGAATCCACAGTGGCTTCCTGCAGACTGAATCAGTGACATAAGGCAAAAGGAGGCCAAGCTGTTACCTCAGGCCTTGAATCTTGGCATAGCGATCCCAGACACAGCTGTCTTGGACCCAGCTCTCTTGTTTGCATACCCGTTTGCAGAGTTTTATTTGCAGATCCCTGAGCATCACAGCTATGTTCCCTGAGCCAGACCACCTGCAACAATTAAAAATGCCTCTGCAGCTTGCTGGCTCAGTGTGGCTCTGATCAGCACTGCATTATTAGATATAAGAGAAGTTGTTTTGCAAATGGCTGTAAAAGGGGATCTGGTTTCAGCCCAACTGTGTTCCCACTCTGACCAAGTGGAGTAAATCATGGAAAAAATGCAGATACTGCAGCAGTAAACTGATGCTTGTCTCTGTGAGCTCAAATATTACTTCACTTTGATGGTTAATCCATGCATGGATCTCACTGGAGGGGAAATCACTCAGGGGACATACTGACATTTAATAAAAAAGTCCATGAAATTTAAAATGAAGTACTAACTAAATTTCAACTTGGTGCGGTGATAAAAGTTTGTCAACTTTTATCACCGCACCAAGTTGAAATTTTTTGCATTTAGTTATTATTATTTATGAATGTGCTGTTGTAGGTAATGTAAGCACTCCAGTACTTTCAGGGTAAGACAGCAGCAGCAATAAAGGCAGCAATGGGACTCTACTTTCATGAATTAACACAGTTGCAATCCAAATGTATATATATTTTTGACCGAGTCACATGAGCCAAAGTGCACTTGGAAAGAGGGTGGGATTAGGAGGAATACTGCCTCTCAGATCAGGCACCAGATACATCAAAGGCCACAGTCAATGAGAATGTGCATCCCAGTTTGTAGTCAAACTGTTCAAAAAGTGGTAAACTGGCAAATTTCATGATACATAAACTGTGATGATTAATCTCAAGATATGGTTGACAACTCACAAACAATGTACCAGGTTAATGGTACTTCCTTACTTCCTAGGCTGCTCACACACACACGCACACTTACCATCCTGAGCAATATGTCACCCTTACCCTGACCAGAACTCAGAGGTCTATTTGTGCTCAGACAGATCTGGGATTATGCATTTGGCTGTGAAAACTGGACACATCCATTCAGTCCGAGAGAAGGACAGAAAGTGTCACCTGTATAAATAAGATGAAGTTGAGAATGAAAAGCATTTTTTCTACTGTCCTTTTTATCATGACCTTCGAATTAAGCTTTTCCTGAAAATGTCTGCCGGACATCCCAGTCTGTTTGATATGACATATGAATATAGAGTACAGTACATGTTTACACACTTGATGTTTGACACTGCTCAATTTTTGTTAAATGCAAACCATGAGCATTGTATTTGTGCTTTATATCTGAACGTGTTTGACATAACAAACAGCCAATACATGGTACTGTTACCATGTATTGGCTGTTTGTTATGTTTCTTTTTGTTTTCTCAAGCCTCTGAGGTAATGTAAGTAGTGTCTTGTAATCCCATATGGCCTGTGCACCTTGACACTTAAATAAAAAATAAAAAAACAAACACATATTATAAATGTATAGTAACATATGCTCTGTTACTCAACTATGAGTGTATTATATTTTTCTCATAAGGTATCAGTACGATATTATAGGGACTGTCACTTTGTGTGTCCTCCCTGGAAGCTCTCCAAATAACAGTGGAGAGTAGGTGGAATATTACACATCCATATCCAATATAGCACACCCACATCAGGATCAACACACACTACAGCTGGTTAGGGTGAAACCGCTGTGAGATAAGAGGTCAGTGTGTTTTTCTTTTGTAAATACTTCTAGCTTCCATTGTTTTGGTGGCTTTTGTCTACATGCATGGGTGGTTGCATGGGGTGACAACAATTGTTCAAAACAGGAAGAAAAATCGAGCAGTCTTCAGAATTTTTGTTGTCTCTCTTTTATTATTTTTTAATAAATATATAAATACCAATCTCTAATTTTTGAGTCTTATTTATGAAATGGTATCACAAGCTACATACATTCATTTGTCACTTTATACACTAATGTATTTTTGAGAGAGGACTGATAGCCACTGCCACTACCGTCTTCCATCCCTTCAGTGAGGAAGTGGCCTCTGTCATTTGAGCCTATCCCCAGCTGCCTCAACTTAGGCCAATTTGTCTAATTGTGCTAAATTGAGCTGCTGTCAGTGATTAAAGTTATTTAGAGGAGGAACGAATCTCTATGCCCATGTCAATTATTAGCTCATTGATTACAATAATGTAGGAAATTGCCCATTGGAATCAATGTTAACAAATGTTAGTTTAGACACTGGCTCACACAATAAAGAACACAGGAGCTGGAACCCAGAGGAAGACACTGCACTCATCTGTGAAATGAAATGTGACACTAATAGCGTGCAGTGCTAAGTCACTCAGTTCTACACAGAGAAATCTGATACTGCTGTGAAACATCATCATGTTGAGGAAGTTGTCACTTATTCATTCAGTCTGTCACTGTGGAACAGTTGAGAGGTAACTAACTACGTCTGAAGGACAAAGGCGAGGTGAAGGACAAGGTGAATGTGGTGCAATAAGACTCATGGTAAGACACATTAATCTGCCTGTTACAGACTCTGCTTTAATCACATTCATATTTCAATAGGCTGTAACAGATGTGAAATTGTGTAGCAAAGTGAATGATGAAAGATGTTCTAAGACCTCTTGGGACAGCTGTGGCTTGGTGGTAGAGTGGGTCATCTACCAATTGGAAAGTCGGCGGCTTCCCCCAGCCCACATGGCAAAGTGACAGACTGACAGCTGTGCCATCGGTGTGTGAGTGTGTGTGACTGAGTTAGTTTCTTTGCACTGATGAGCAGTTGGCACCTGCCTTCATTGTGTGAATGGGGTGAATGTGATATGTAGTGTGAAGCGCTTTGAGTGGTCAGAAGACTAGAAAGGCTATACAAATACAATCAGGTCTGTGTATGCACGTCTGTCAACAAAGCCAAATTGTGGCTTTTGCGCTCTCTGTAATGTTTATAGACCAATGTTGGTGCTTAAATGTGGAGAAAAGCCTGATATCCAGACGCATATCTGCATGGCCTGCATGGAATCCTATTCATCTCATATAGTGAGTCTATATTTTTCATGAAGGGTGGCACAGAAATCACTATTATCTAGGAATTGAATTTTAAATCTATTTAAATTCTAATGGAATTTTTAATCTATTATAAAGTAAGGAATCTCTGTCTGTCTGTATATATGTCTGTCCTTTGAATTTCTCGACAACCGTTCATCAACTTCACACTTGTCGGGTGTATTGCTGAGGACCAGAGGGAGTGCAGTGTCGAATTTGGTGAAATTTGAACATGCGACACGTTTAATGTTAATAAACAAGTGATCAGAGATGCTCTCTGTGCAGCAGCAGGGCGAGACTTCAGGGCTTTGCTACATGCAAACCAAACATGCAGACCATTCAAACTGCTCCACAGTCAGCCTGAAATATCATCTCCAGGATGACCCTCTTTCCCTGGTTCACCTCCACGGCAGCCCCAGATGGTTTCCCCATGTAGATATCCATCTTCCACGCATATGATGTCTCAATGTCGCAGGTGACCCAAATTTTGATCCCACACTTGGCTGGACGAACTGCTCATCCACACAGACATCCAGGCCCGGGTTGAAGAGCAGAGGGAGCCAATGCATCCACTTTTCCCAGATAGTCCAGAAGGCAGCCAGCTTGTCTTCCCTGTCGTGAGCAGGTCGGGTCAGCCTGTCATCAAATCGCAGGTTGGAGTTTAAGCTGAACCTACAATGTGACATGGTGGACCATCCTGTGCGGTAATCCCACAGGCTGACCTTAGATTCATTCCGTGACCGGTATACATCGGCCAGAATCAACAGCGTTTGTTTTGATTTTACCCACAGCTGCATCTTTGAAGCGCTGCAAGATGCCCCATGTTTATATTACTTGAAAGAGTGCATGTGTACACATAATTTCAAACATTTGCTTTATTGGTTCCATTTACAGCAACATTGCCCATATAGGAAACCAGGAAAATACAATAAAATTTCCCCATAGGCCATATATGGGATATATGTATCATGTCAAAAATGCTATCTGGAGTATGACGTCCTACACTGGCTTCTTCCTACACTTGTTTAAAAAGTGGCATGAAATTGATATTCAATAAATTAAACAATATACAACAGATTTCAGAGAATTATAATAAAAATATACAAAAAATTATATATAAAAAATATATAATATATATAATAGTTATTTACAGACTTTATATATAACTGTGTAATAGTCTCTGTGTAACATTTATGTGCAAATAATTGCTATGTACATTTTTGAAGTCCTACACTGTTTTTTTTTGTCCAAGCCTTTAGAAGAGGTATGCTTTTATAGTTTACTAGGGGCGGCAACAGTATAGTGGTCGGACAGCGGACGAGAATAGTGGGCAGAGACAAAAAGTTGTGGTCCAGTTGAACTGTTTCCAGTAGCATGTATAAAGTCACAGAAACACTCACATCCCCTTAGATCTGATTCCGATTTATTAAAATGTTATCAGACCCATATATCAGTCTGTATACAGTCTCTAATTATTTAAAGTATGACAGGGTAATCTATTGAAATGCTATACAGGCGATCTGTGGTTCAAGGGTGATGCTCACAAGGGTGAGCTCTCATTCGCATCAGCTCTCAGTCGTCTGTGTACAATATAAACATTTATGTCAGTGATGTTTCTGATGTGTCTCAGGAATTCATATCTCACACTCCTGTATCACACACCACAGTGCATGATGATGCCCATGAGTGTCACTCAACTGCTCCAGACACTAACGATGCTGATTTCTCTGATAACTTTCCACAAAATGTGTCTACATGACATTCCAGTCATGTTCAACGATACCCAAACAGAACAAGAACCTTTAAGTGAATTCAACATCATTTCACTTTGGGAAAAAGGAAAAGTTAAACAAACATCCATGTGGTTGCAGCATTTAAAGTATTCACAAGTATGTTCATGTTTGTGATGATGGCTGCACAAATGAACAACAGTGTGTAAGGTGCCTGATGAGAGAAGAAGAGAGTGGATATGTTACACCTGCCATAATCGAAAGCGGCCGTCCCCAGTCACAGCGCCATCCCTCCCTGTTGGATCGCAGCAGCCTTCACTCCCTGTTGGATCGCCGCCAGGTTCCAGAGGGTCCCCGCCTTCGCCTCAAGGTTCCAGAGGGTCCCCGCCTTTGCTTCCGGGTTCCAGAGGGTCCCCGCCTTTGCCGCCGGGTTCCAGAGGGTTCCCGCCTTCGGCGCCAGCAACCAGAGGGTCCCTGCCTTCGCCGCCAGGGTCCAGAGGGTCCCCGTCTTTGCCCCCAGGTTCCAGAGGGTTCCCGCCTTCACCGCCGGCCACCAGAGGGTCCCCGCCTTCACCACCGGGTTCCAGAGGGTTCCTGCCTTCGCCGCCAGCCACCAGAGGGTCCCTGCCTTCGCCGCCAGGTTCCAGTAGGTTCCCGCCTTCGCCTCAAGGTTCCAGAGGGTCTCCACCTTCGCATGTGGGTTCCAGAGGGTTTCCGCCTTCACTGCAGGCTTCCAGGGGGTTCCCCCCTCTGGCTTCCAGAGAGTCCCTGCCTTCACCACAGACCTCCAGAAGATTCCTGCCTTCGCTGCCGCCTCAGGCCTCCAGAGGGTCCCAGCCTTCGTCTTCACCGCCGGCCTCCAGAAACCTGTCAAGCCCCTGGGCCATCCGCCCGGAGTCCCCTGCTCCGCACCTGTCCAGTCCCCAGGTCGTCCGCCCGAGTTCCCCAGCTCCATGCCTGTCCAGTCGTCCACCTGGGGTCCTCAGCCCCACGCCAGGCCAGTCCCCGGGTCGTCCACGTGGGGTCCTCAGCTCCGCGCCAGGCCAGTACCCAGTCCATCCACCTGGGGTCCTCAGCTCCGTGCCAGGCTAGTCCCCGGGTAGTCCACCGGAGGTTCTCAGCTCCACCCTGGTTCTGCTACCGGGTCGTCCATCCGAGACCCTCCATAACACCCAGGACCAGGCTCCAGGTCATCCATCCGAGACTCCCAGCTCCACACGTGTCCAGGCTCCGAGTCGTCCGTCCAAGGCTCCCAAATCCACAGCTGTCCAGGCTCCGGGTCGTCCACACGAAGTTCCCAGCTCAAACCCCGGCCGTGCGCCCGGATCAACCCACTCCCGTGGTGGAGGACGACATAAACGCCCTGCACTCACCTCAGTATGTGTCTGACCTCGTTTGTGACAAGGTCTCCTTATGCTACTCAGTATAAGACGTTTCTCCAGCAATTCCCTTCTCCAGCGATTCCCGTCTCCAGCGTTCTCCTGTCTCCAGCGATCTCCTGTCTCCAGCGATCTCCTGTCTCCTGCGATCTCCAGTCTCCTGCGATCTCCTGTCTCCTGCGATTTCCTGTCACCAGCATTCTCCTGTCTCCAGCGGTCTCCTGTCTTCAGTGATCTACCTCTCCAGCAAGTCTTTCCTCCTCCTCCGACTTCCCTCTCTCCATACCTACACTATCTGGCAGTAATCAAATAAAGAACATTCTGGTTCCATCTTGGTGTTCCCTGCCTGTCTGTTCTGTAACAAGATGTCTATCTTACAGTGCTGTAGCTAAATTTAAGGAAGTGATTCCATCTGCATTTGGTTCAGTGCCGTGTCTCAATATAACAGAGGACTCCTATGCTAATTTCAGCCACTCACAAATTGACCATCTTGTTGATAGTGCTGCAGGCTCACTGCACACTCCTCATCAGGAGAAAAATAAAAACAACCCCAGGTTTCTTTTCAGCTCTAATGTATTCCTAAAGCCCTCGGTAGTAACGACTTCATGAACTTATTTAATGATAACATTTTAACTATTAGAGAAAAAATTCATCACGTCCTGCCCTTAACTGGTAACGATTTATCTTCAAACACAGGAACCTTAGAAACAGCTGTAAAACCTGATATATATTTAGACTGCTTTTCTCCTATTGACCTTCTTCAGCTAACTTAAACAATTTCTTCATCTAAGCCATCAACCTGTCTTTTAGACTCTATTCCAACTTGGCTGCTTAAAGAAGAGTTAGCCTTAGTTGGCACTTCTTTACTGGATATGATCGATCTGTCTTTATTAACAGGCTATGTCCTACAGTCTTTTAAAATAGCTGTAATTAAACCTCTTAAAAAGCCCACTCTTGATCCAGGAGTTTCAGCCAACTATAGACATATATCTAACCTTCCCTTTCTCTCTAAGATCCTTGAGAAAGCAGTCGCCAATCAGTTGTGTAACTTTCTAAATAACGATAGTTTATTTGAGGATTTTCAGTCAGGATTTAGAGTGATTTAGAGTGTGAAAATTACAAATGACCTTCTACTTGCATCAGACAATGGACTTGTCTCTGTACTTGTCTTGTTAGATTTTAGTGCTACATTCGACACCAATGACCATCACATTCCAGAGACTAGTCTTATTACTGTTGTCATTATTATTCCTATCACTATCATTCCTATCACTATCATTCCTATTATTATTATTATTTTATTAGTATTAATATTACCACTACCATTACATTATTATTTTAAAATTCTAGGTGGAATTTGCATTGTGCTCCCCCCTGCCCCCTTCTCTCTCTCCACCTCTCCCCTTTCCCTTTCTCTCTCTCTCTCTCTCTCTCTCTCTCTCTCTCTCTCTCTCTCACTCAACCCAACCAGCAGTGGCGGATGGCCGCCCACCCTGAGTCTGGTTCTGCCCGAGGTTTCTGCCTCTTAGAGGAAGTTTTTCCTTGCCACTTGCTTGCTCATGGTGGGATTTGTTGGGTCTCTGTAAATAATATTATAAAGAGTATGGTCTAGACCTGCTGTATAGGAAAATTACAATGAGATAACTTCTGTTATAAATTGCCGCTATATAAATAAACTTGAATTGAATTAATTAAAGTGATAAAATGAGGACAATCATGAAGGCATACTCAAAAAAGAGAGAGGTCAGTTCTGAGGAGTGTGTGACTGTGGTATTAACATGAAAAAGTCTTCATGTGGTGTTATATTCTTACCAACATATGACAATGCAGTAAGAAGTGGTCCACTCTCATACCTGGAAAACACAACATCAGAGTGAACATTTTTGGATGACATCTTTCACTGATAAATACAAATCCAGGCTTGAAACAATGGAGTTTGAGGAGAGGTGCTTGGCTGATTTTGCTGCTACTTGCATGATTGTCTATGGCGAACAGAAACACGAATACATGTTTTTCAACTGTTAAAATGACATGAGATTTGTTCAAAGGAGACGTAAAATCTGATTATGACAGGCTTATCGCGGAGAGGGAGAAAAAGTATCCAGAGCTGCTAAAACTTTACCTTCCCTATAGATCAGAACAAGAACTGAAAAGACAGTCTTTACACATAAGAGTCCTTCTACAGTTGAGGCTTGGCTCAGCTACGAAGTTCTAACCATCCTGAGTATGTCCAGCACATTGTCAAACGAAACATAAAGAAATACAAGAAAGCAGCAAGGAGATGCTGTCAAGGAATATCTGAAGTAGTGAGGTTGGAGTGTATTGAAGAACTTGAGGCAAGACAACCAGACTGTGTAAATTAACAAGAAAATGTGCCAGACTACAGCCTTCAGGCTAATGCTGTTACAGAATCCTGAGCCATCAGAGAGGTCCCTGCAATAGATCCTGCACTGTTATGGCAAATGTTTCGGAATCTGAACCAGAAGCAAGCCTGTGTAACATGTGTGTGTGAACATGCAGTTCGAAAGTGGTGTATAAAGCAAGTCTGTAGCCTAAACCTAGATCAGTTTTTCTTTCTTTTGCTGGAACAGGGAAGTCACATCTTATAAAATGCATCCATTCAGAGGCATTTAAGATACTGTGCAAACACACTGAGGATGCTGACATCAAAACCAACTGTCCTGTTGACTGCTTTCAACCACAGCCTTTAACATTTCAGGCACAACACTGCACTCTCTCTTAAAACTACCAAGATTACGAAAACCTCCAATCCAAGAACTTGGCAATCGACTCGATGAAAAGCTGATCTTTTCAATGCTGAGATCACTGTCCATGGTGTCAAAGCTCCTTTTTGCCTATGTTGATGCAAGACTCAAACAGATCAAAGGTAGTCAGAGACCCTTTGGAGGAATGTCAGTAATAGCTGTTGGACACGTCTATCAGTTACCACCAGTGGGACATGCTATGTTCCTGCCATAGATCAATCTGAGATGGCTCATGGACACACTTTCAGATGATCACTTTGACAGAAATTATGCGTCAGAAGGATGTTGTTGCCTTTGCTGAAATGTTCAATTCAATTCAATTTTATTTATATAGCGCCAATTCACAACAGAAGTTATCTCACTTTTCCTATAGAGCAGGTCTAGACCGTACTCTTTATAATATTAATTACAGAGACCCAACAAACCCCACCATGAGCAAGCATTTGGCGACAGTGGCAAGGAAAAACTTCCTTTAAGAGGGCAGTAACCTTGGACAGAACCAGACACAGTGGTGTCTGCCATGTTAGGTTTTAAGAGGGGGGGGGGGCACGTATGCAAAGACCACGTAGAATTATTCTTTTTAAAATAGTAGAATAGTAATTGTAGTGTTAATATTAATAAATTAGAAATAATAGGAATGACAGCTTTAGGAAAAATAATGTCAGCACAACTGTAGTAGCAGTTGTCGAGCAGGAACATGGGGGGCAGCAGGTGGCCCACAACCACAGATCCAGTCGCTGCAGCCCCAGAGGCAGAAATACCTGCTGAAAGCGACAGAAGGAGAGAGGAGAGAAACGAGAAAGCACAAAACTACGGGAGAGAGAAGATGTTGAGTTAGTAACATGCAGTAATGGATAAAAATGCATACAGATGGAGAGGGAGAGAAGGAGAGAGGAAAGAGGCGCATCATGGGAAGTCTCCCGGCAGTCTAGGCCTATAGCAGCATAACTAAGGGATGGTTCAGGACTCACCCAAGCCAGCCCTAATTATAAGCTTTATCAAAGAGGAAAGTCTTAAGCCTACTCTTAAATGTGGAAATGGTGTCTGCCTCACAAACCCAAACTGAAATGTTGAACTCCTGTTCCTTTTGTCTTCCATGTTGTGTGAAAGAAAAGTCAGATGAGCTTTCTGAAGCAGACAGAGCTTTGTTTTCACAAGCCATTCCTGGACCAGCACTTTGTCCAACTGATGTAATGCACATTTTGGCAACATTCATTTCAATTCAATTTTATTATATTTATATAGCGCCAATTCATAACAGAAGTTATCTCATTGCACTTTGATTGCAATGTGACTTCATTGACACATCATTAAGATTGATGCACCAAAAGGACCCAAGAAACGGCAGGATGACAAAACAAGACAAACCTTTTAAAGGAAACAGAAACAAGTTACAATTACATAATGTTCAAGGTATAACAACCGCATCAGCTGCAGTCTCACTAAAGCCCATTTTTTAACCTGGCATGGGTTATGTAGCTGTGAGCAGAGTCACCTCTCTCAGTGGACTTTACTTACTGGATGAGAGAAAATTATATTGCAACCCAGAAATCACTGCAGACTATGAGACAAGCCAGCTTGGACAACATGATGCCTCTTCTCAATATCACACAAACATTGAGTAGGCCTGACATTCTGACTATTGTTCACCACAATACAGAGGGACTCCCAGCTCATGTAAATGACATAAAGAGCCATCATGAACTAGGTCTTTCAGATGTTTTGTGCTTGATTGAAAGTCATCTGCAAGGGCTGTTTGTTGCTGAGAGTCTCCATTTACAAATGCAGCAGACACCTGTTCTACACACTACACAAATTTTCCACAGATGGCCAACAGAGGAGGTGGTGGAGTTGCTGTTTATGTGAAAAGCCACATTTGAGTATTTGAGAAACAGTACATAACATAATCGATCTTGAGTATGTGACTTAGTGGAAGCCCCAGTAAGTGCACTGATTGCAGTTGTGTACAGACCTCCTGATTACAGTATAAGACCATTCCTGTCTAGCCTGGGAAGCCTTCTGGACGTTTTAGAGATCATGGATCATCAACCCATCATTGTCTGTGGTGATTTTAACGAGAACCTTTTGTCAAATGCCAGGAAGCCAATACTTCAATCTCGGGGATATGGTCAACTCATCACTGCTGCAACCACAGAGAAGAACACACTGCTGGACCTCATTTTCATCTCACACCCAGAGCAATGTCTCCATTCTGGTATTCTGCAAACATACCACAGTTATCACAACCCTGTATACTGTGTAATGTCCTCCAACAGTTCATAAAGAAGTCAGCTAAGTTTTAAAGATAAAGAAAAAAGGACTTTTCAGTAAAATAATATGTTCAGTGCAGATATTAAGAAAATAGTTTATTAGAACCTTGAGTAAAAAAAAGGACAGAATTATTCTTTAAAATATCTTCCATGTCAGCAGGTCTTCCATGTCTTTCAGCTGTTTGATTTAAAACTCTAAATTATTTAAATGTGCAATGATGAAAGGGGTATAGGAGTATCCTCTGTGCAGCCAGGCTTTAGCACCTTGCCAGGCTGCCTCAGTCTCTCTGAGGGTGTCAGGGAGGGAGGGTGGACCCGTGGATCCCCACCTCCAAACGTGATATGACTGTTGTAATGTACCTTAGAGAAACTGACCTGCAAGACTTATTTGTTGCTAAGGGAATAACACACTGCTGAACCCCATTTTATGTTTAGACCACAGCAACATCTCTGTTCTGGTACAGTATTAAAATATTACTTGTCATATAAGCATGTATTGTTGCTCCAGCAGGTCTTCCATGTCAGCAGGTCCTTCATGTCAGCAGATCCTTCATCATCAGGTCTTTCGCCAGTCTTTCAGGTCTTCCATGTCAGCAGGTCCTTCCTGTCAGCAGTTTTTCCATCTCAACAGGTCCTCTATGTCAGCAGGTCTTCCATGTCTTTCAGCTGTTTGATTTAAAACTCTAAATTATTTAAATGTGCAATGATGAAAGGGGTATAGGAGTATCCTCTGTGCAGCCAGGCTTTAGCACCTTGCCAGGCTGCCTCAGTCTCTCTGAGGGTGTCAGGGAGGGAGGGTGGACCCGTGGATCCCCACCTCCAAACGTGATATGACTGTTGTAATGTACCTTAGAGAAACTGACCTGCAAGACTTATTTGTTGCTAAGGGAATAACACACTGCTGAACCCCATTTTATGTTTAGACCACAGCAACATCTCTGTTCTGGTACAGTATTAAAATATTACTTGTCATATAAGCATGTATTGTTGCTCCAGCAGGTCTTCCATGTCAGCAGGTCCTTCATGTCAGCAGATCCTTCATCATCAGGTCTTTCGCCAGTCTTTCAGGTCTTCCATGTCAGCAGGTCCTTCCTGTCAGCAGTTTTTCCATCTCAACAGGTCCTCTATGTCAGCAGGTCTTCCATGTCATTACTGCTGGACCATACAGACACTTCCAGGCAGTCCTAGTCATTCTTTAATGCAGAGGACAAGACAAACTGCCAAACTTTGCTGCACCTTCTTTCTGGCTCCAAGACACTGAACCAGTCAATACCACAACCAAAACATCATGCTGCCACATATCAGTGCTGCAACTCAATTCAGTTCATAACAGAAGTTATCTCATTGCACTTTTCCTATAGAGGAGGTCTAGACCGTATTCTTTTTAATATTAATTACAGAGACCATGAGCAAGCATTTGGCGACAGTGGCGGCGGCGACGGCTGGGCCTCAGGGCTGGAGGCAGGCGGCGGCGGCTGTGCCTCAGGGCTGGAGGCAGGCGGCGGCTGGGCCTCAGGGCTGGAGGCAGGCGGCGGCGGCGGCGGCTGGGCCTCAGGGCTGGAGGCAGGAGGCGGCGGCGGCGGCTGGGCCTCAGGGCTGGAGGCAGGCGGCGGCGGCTGGGCCTCTGGGCTGGAGGCAGGCGGCGGGACGTCGAGAGGCGAAGCAGACGAGAAGACGAGTTGGGTTTCGGTTGATGACCAGTTTGACAGGCCAAACTCCTGGCAGAACAGCGTCACGAATCGGCCCAGAGAGTGTAGAACCACCTCTTCCCGTTCTGCCAGTGACCCCGCCCAGCGCAGCGCCGGCCCGGCCAACCGGAGCACTATGAAGGCTACCTGTGACCACTCGGACGGGAACTGAGACGGGTACAACAGGAACACTAGGCAGCACTTCGCGAAGAACTCTTCGCAGCTCCCCACTGCACCGGAGAAAATCGCCGGCAGTACTAACTCATCTGCAGCTGTAAAAGGAGTAGGGAGGCTGAGAAGATAGCGTTTGGCCAGACCACTCGTGGAGCTCTGGAGTAGTGTGGCTGGATACAGGTGAGTAGGTTCACACAGGGCTGGGAACCGGAGTGACACACACGGGAGACGAGAGACACACGGGACCCGTATAACTATAACTATAGTATACTATATATATAATATCTTTATCTTTTCAACAAACTATATAATATTCCACATGTTTCATACATTATTGATATTATTCAACTTTTAAAGCCAACAAAGTTTAGAGTCAGCTTTTCAACATAAAGGAATTCACACTGCAATTTCTTCAGCAATTGCCTTCTCTAGTTTACAATTGGTAGTCAAAGTCAGAGTCAATATTGATGTGATTGACATTAGGTCATGTAACCTGTGTGCTACTAAGTCAAGTCAAGTCAATTTTATTTATATAGCCCGATATCACAAATTTGCCTCAAGGGGCTTTACAATCTATACAGCATATGACTGTTCTACGCTAAGACCCTCAATTCACATAAGGAAATCCCCCCCTCCCCCAAAAAACCCCTGGAATAATGGAAGAAACATTTGGAGGAGCAATAGATCCCTCACCCAGGACGGACAGACATGCAATGTACAGATGGGTGACAAATTAAAGGAAAAGTGTCTTAGTATGGAGTAAGACCACAAGCCTCCACAACAGCTTCAGTGCTCCTTGCCAAGTCTGTGGAACTCTATTGGAGGGATGAATACCATTCCTCCACAAGATATTCCCTCATTTACATATACTACTTTTATTTTATATATGTAATATGATTGAGATCAACATCTCTTTTGCAAGAGAGACCTGAGTAAAGCAGATAGAAAGAAAAACTAAAATAGCCAGACATAGCAAAAGGACATATAGCATCAGAGACAGTCACAGATGAATAACTAAATAGATTTTATCATAGAATTTGGTGTTATGGTAATGGTGGTGGAGAGCATTGTCTTACACGTTGGTCCAAAATCTTCCAAAGGTGTGAAACTGGGTTGAGATCTGGTGGCTGTAAAGGCCGTAGCATTTTATTCACATCATTGTCATACTCACCAAACCATTCAGTGAGTGCTGGTGCATGGAAGCATCTGCATTTGATATGTTTCTCCAATCTTTTATTCAGGTTTTTCCCTTTAATTTGCCCCCTGTCTGTATGTCGTGAATAGACCAACATAGTATTTTTTTTAATAGTTAGTAAAATTACAGTATGGACATTCAGGATGACAAAATTATAACATGTCACTTTGTGTGTGAATTTTGGGATATAAGGAAGCCTTAATCGGACACTGGTGCTGTAAGTTCGTTTGCCATCTATTAGTCACAAATCTGTTTTCTCACACACACACAAACATTTTGCCCTCAGAGCAGCACCTAAATCTGATCCATGTGTTCTGACATACTGTATGCGGAACAATGAATAACCTGTTGCTCAACAGCAGCCCTCTGTTCTCTGCCCTCAGAGAACACTAGTAAACAGTGTGACATACATTCCTCAAAAAATTTGCTGGATAGGACTAGACAGTGAAAAACATTTCCGTGTTTTTCATTTCCCACAAGAAATAGAAGCATTTGAGATTTTTTTTTTAAAAAGAGAAGAAAATATGAATCATGTGTGAGACCTCTGAGTTCCCCACTGCTTTTCCCATGTCAAAATATTTACAAGACTTGGCCTTAGAAAACGTTATGGCCCGTGACACATTTTATGGAAGAGCAAGATAAAATATGATGGAGGCCAGGGAGATCATTAACTGTATAGCAATACAATAAATGTGTGTGTGTGTGTGTGTGTGTTTGTGTGTGTTTGTGTGTGTGTGTGTTTTTGTCGTGATGGAGAAAGTCCTCACTTAGAGGAATTGTTCATGAAGTCCACTGCGGAGTCTGCTGATGTTTTTGGCATTTAGATTTAGATATGTGTGAAATACTCAGGAAGTTCTTGTGTCCTTGCTTTCTGTCTGCACTATTACTACTACATTTCTGATTGGTTAGTGGTTATGCTATAACTTAACTATACCTACTGAGGTCCTGTTATGACATCCCCATCTCACACCGGAAGCAATGCACCATAAACAATAATGACTTAGTCATTGTTTCTTCAGGAATTAGTTATTAAATGGGGCAAGTTTCCACCCTGTGACCACTTGTCTCACCTGATATCTTAAGAGCTACAGAGATACAGTGGTAAAATAAGGCAAATACATGTATGTCATGGCTACACCATAGGTATAGGTTTGGGTATAGATTGTAGGGTTCCTACCAATGTCAAGGCAGTGATAAATTGTACCTACCATTGCCAGTGCTGCAGCTAGCTGACAAAGTGTAGTACAGCAGGTTGCCAGATCATCAGGTCAGTTATCCCCCATATCTCGTTCTTTCGCTCTTCATTAAAATAACCCACTTTCTGCAGAAAACACACAAACCTGGCAACTTAATGGTAACACTGTGTGGAGTTAAAATGACAATATAATTTGAGATCTGTAAAAATATTGGTAGGTACAATTTAACACTGCCTTGACATTGGTAGGGACCCTACCATCTATACCCAAACCTATACCTATGACACCGTAGGTATAGGTTTGGGTATAGATGGTAGGGTCCCTGAAAATAAGCCATGACATACATGTATTTCCCTTATTTTACCACTGCATCTCTGTAGCTCTTAAGATCTCAGGTGAGACAAGTGGTCAGTAGTAGACTTATTTTTGTATGGGTCATTATATTATGGACATTATATATGGTAAATCAGCCACAGATTGTCCAACTGATTTGTTTGTGAATGTCAGGCATCATTTTATCATGACATATCTTGTCATATTCTGTCAGCAGCAGCTTGAAAAGCACAGAGACACACAAAGACAAGTGAGCTGCAGGCTCTCAGCTGATCTCTGATGTCAGTTTTTGAGATGTTTTAAAGATAATGTTAATGTTTGAGTATTGCTGTGGCTCTGCCATGAAGCACCATTTTATTAGCTGCAGGAAAAGTTTGAGTTGTGTAGAAAATTAGGAGGCGGAAGGAAGCACAGAGCTACAGA
The DNA here is from genome assembly GCF_020085105.1 of Siniperca chuatsi. Lineage (NCBI taxonomy): Eukaryota > Metazoa > Chordata > Actinopteri > Centrarchiformes > Sinipercidae > Siniperca > Siniperca chuatsi. Next base: position 4,195,968 of record NC_058056.1, on the reverse strand, counting down.
TTCTCAGATGAAAGCAGCTCATTCAGCTTTTTTTCCATTTATTTTGTTGTAACATTTATTGGGAAAATTGGATGTAAATTTTCAATCATTAATTTTAGTATCAGATTTATATTAATGAAATAGAATGACAAATATCTGTTTAAAATCTGAGATAAATTCATATGCATACACGGCCTGTTTTAGGCACCGAATATGAGCAAGTGAATGAAGTAAACTTTTTGCAGAGTCAAGCTATCCATGTGTATGTATGTGTGCACATATGAGCATATGGAAGAGAAAATAAGTCATAGAGCAAATGCACACATACACAGCTGTGCAATTGAGCCATTAGCCCCGGTCTTCTTTTTCTGCTGCACGGTGTTCCTATTCTCTCCCCGTTGAGAGCGATGTCCTGGGGTGCTATCGTAGAAAAGGTTTCAGTCGTAGTCATCTGGACACTGTTTTCAGAATCAAGACGTTTCGGCTCCCATCCGGATGTCATTCTCAATTGTGAAAAATGGACCGGGAATTTAAGCTACTCGTGATTACTTAAGCCCTGCCCTCAGGAAGGAGTCTACCTGAGTATCTGTTGATTACTCTGCCTAGTTTCAGTAGGTGACCTGATGTTTCAGGTGAAACTAGGCAGAGTAATCAACAGATACTCCTGATCCTGCCATTGGTACCTTCCTTCACTTTTGGCACGAGCAGAGGATGCCAAGCCAGGCTGAAAGAGACAAGTGTACCAAACTATGCTAAAACCAGCCTCAGCCCTTTCTGCTGAACATCCTCAGTTTGACAGCAGGTGTTGAGGAGAGTGGCGCAGAGGAAAAGGATTGAGATGACCATGGACTATTGATGATCATGAAGACACATGTGCACAACCAGCCGACCATTGTACAGCCAAGCCCTTCCATAAGGGCTAATCTTTTCCTCCACCTCCACCAGAAGATGTCCCTAGCAATTCAATTCAATTTTATTTATATAGCGCCAATTCATAACAGAAGTTATCTCATATCTCTAGCACCAGTTCACCTACTCTTAGGAGAACCACGAGGACAATGGCATTTCATTTGTTTATTGCTTATTGCTGTGTTTTATGCTTCGTGTGAAATCAGTAGGCCATTTGCTTAACGTGACTCCCCTTTTTGCGTGTGTGTGTCTTTGCCTCCTTTTTCCTAAAATCAATGATCAGCTCCTGGGTTTTGCTGACGTTGAGCAGTATCTTGTTCTCTCTGCACTACTCTGCAAGATTGTTGATTTCCCCCCAATATGAATTCTCATTGTTGTTTGTAATTCAGCCGATGATGGTAGTGTCGTCCGCATACATCACAACAGAGTTCTCTCCATGTCTAGGATTGCAGTCATGGGTGTTCAGTGTGAGCACACAGCCCTGTGGGGCTCTGGTGTTGAGCACTAGAGTGGAGAAGGTGTGTCCGACAATTTAAACTGTCAATATCCAGTTGCAGAGTCTAGTACTCAAGCCCAGAGTGCTAAGTTTGCCGAGTGCTAAGTTATCAGTTTCATGGGGGAGATTATGTTGAATGCTGAGCTGAAATCAGCAAACAGCACTCTAATGTAGGTGTACTATTTGAGATGTGTGAAGACTGATTGGAGGGCAGTCTCCTGTGACAGTTATTTGTTAAAAATGTCAGTAATGTCATGAACTAGCTGACTGGCACATGTTCTTAGTACACAGCCAGGGATGTTTTCAGGCACAGCAGCTTTACTCTCAGCAGGATTCTTCTCACATCCACTGTGGATACTGACAGTTGCCGGTCTTCTGGAGGTGGAGTAGACTTGACAGCTGACTCTTAATTGTTGAGGAGATCAAAGCTCGTCTGGCAACGTCGCCTCACACATGGGGGATCGTGCTTTTGTAGCCTGTGATGGTCTGTATCGCTTGCCACATATCTTTGGTGTTGGTGTTGAGGACTATCTTCAGTCTCTCCTGATGTCTCCACTTTCCTCCTCGATGCGAGCTTTCAGTCTCGCTCTAGCTGTGTTGTATGCTTCCTTGTCACCTGACCGAAAGGTAGCTTTTTTGGTTCTGGAGTTGCAGGCCCTGCTCAAGTTTATTAGCAGTTCCTTCATTTAAATATTTTTTTATTCAGTTTTAGTTATTTATTGTTGCTTTATTATGTTACAGCTGTGGTGGTACTACAGTAAATTCCATAGTGTTTCTTTGTGCTTTCCTCTTCCCTGTATTCCTAATGCTCCCCTGTCTGTCAATGTTTGTATGTGTTGGTACGTATGTTGGTGTCGGAATGGTCCTCCCTTCCTCGCCCCATTACGAGTATCTTGTAATGCACTTCGGTCTGTCACCCCCACTGACTTCCAGGCTTTAGTTACTGATGTTCTTTTCCTACAACCCGGAGAAACATGTTGGGCATGTAAGGCAAGTGCTTCAAAGGGTCCTGGAAAACAAACTCTTTGTGAAAGCTGAAAAATGTGGGTTTCATGTCAGTTCGGTTTCCTTTTTGGGGTACATGATTGAAAGTTGGCAAGTGGCAAGACAGACCCTGAAAATATCCAGGTGGCTCAAACCCACCTCTGTTAACCCTCTTAAACCCTCTTCTGTTAACCCTCTTAAACCTACATAGACAAAGAAACGTCTGGACATAATTTTAAATTTTTGCCAATTCTGAGCTTATTCTTTCAGTCAATATCGTGTTATACATCATATGATTCAGGGACCTATTCTTTCTTTCCGGTGCAGTGTAAAGTCACCATTATGCATTACCTTTGTGTGAGCATACCATATTTGACATAAAAAAAGTGCCCAGTGAAAAAAACTTTTGTTGAATAACTCCATTGTCAACAAGGGAATTTTTGTTTTTTCAAAGTGAAAAGTTGTCTTTAGATGTTTTGGAGCTCCATGTGAAGTTTGGTAAAAATACACCTTTTCCTCAGTGAGTTACAGCCATTTCTTGGATATTGTGCGTTTTTTTAGTAGACAATGTGAAAAATGTATAAAATTTGGTGCTGTTTTTATATTTCGGTCAATATCACCTCTGAGAGTAAATATCAAAGTGTTATATATAATTGGATAATAGACAACCTAATCTGTCGATATATGCAAAACTGTAGTCGTTAACTTTTTCAGAACACACACACACACACACACACACTCCAAATTGATTGACTTGATTGTCGTAAAAGCACCATTCAAATTACCTTGGAAAGCTGAGAATGTCACAATTCAGTCACAATTTAAAGATTGTCTCTATAATAAACGGTTCCAAAGTTATTTAATCTTTTGTACAACATGTCATAGTGTAGCATTGATGCTACGCTAGGTTTAAAAGGGTTAAGTAGCTCCAGCAGTTCCTCGGTTTTGCCAACTTTTACCGCCGCTTCATCAGGGACTACAGTCGAGTGGCCGTGCCCCTGACCTAACTCACCTCCACTGCAACTTCCTTCTCTTGGACCCCAGAGGCAGACGCGGCCTTCTCTGAACTAAATTTAAAAAAGCTTTACATCCACCCCTCACGACAGTTCATTGTGGAGGTCGATGCATCCAACTCCGGAGTAGGAGCAACTCTCCCAACTCTCCCAGAAGCTTCATCCCTGTGCTTTCTTCTCCCGCCGGTTGTCCCTGGCTGAAAATAATTCTGATGTTGGTAATCAGGAGCTTCTGGCCATCAAGCACGCCCTGGAGGAGTGGAGGCACTGGCTCAAAGGGGCTGAACATCTGTTCATTGTATGGACATACCACAAGAACCTGGCTTACAATTCCCGTCAAGCTCGCTAGGCATTGTTCTTTGGTTGTTTCTCCTTCACACTATACCCCCGAGGCTCCCAGAACCTCCAGCCCTCTCCCATGAGGTAACCTCTGAGGGGACGCCCTACAACCCAGACACCATCCTCCCATTCTGTGTGGTGGCCACAGTGATGTGGGAGATTGAGTCCCTAGTCAGGGATGCCCAACAGACTCAGCCAGATCCAGATAATCATCTCGTTGTTCCTGATTCTGTCCACTCCCAGGTCCATACTTCTTGGATCTCTTGTCAACCCAGCGTCAGTCGCACTCTGTCCCTCCTGAAGCAGCGTTTCTGGTAGCCCACCATGGTTCAGAATCATAATCAGAATCAGAAATACTTTATTGATCCCCAAAGGGAAACTCTTTGTTACAGCAGCTTGCCTTTACGTCAGTGCACACAAGAGAAAGTACTAGCAAAAAATATAATACAATACATAAATTAAAAATAAATTAAGCACCAGGTGGTGTAAGATAAACTAAGTGTATAAGATAAACTAAGTGTGAAGTACCAAGTGGGTTTACCGGTTGATGATGATAATACAGAATAATAATACAATGAAATAATATAAGTAATAAGTAGTGGTGCATGCACTGTCTAGTTAAGTGGAGCTTATTGAGAGATATTGCACAGCAGTGCAAGGTATATGATATCAATATCAATAAATAGGAAAAACTAACATAGGAAAACTAAATATTGCACGGGAGTAATACACGGAATATTGCACAATTATTCAAGTATGGCAGAGATGTAATGATCAATGTCCAGTTTAGTGACCTAGGGTCATACAGACTAACACTTAGAGGGAGGAGTTAAAGAGTTTGATGGCCACAGGCAGGAATGACTTCCTGTGGCGCTCTGTGCTGCTTTTTGGTGGGATGAGTCTTCCGCTGAAGGTGCTCCTTTGCTTGACCAGCACGTCATGGAGTGGGTGGGAGACACTGTCCAAGATGGCATGTAGTTTGGCCAGCATCCTCCTCTCTGACACCACCGCCAGAGAGTCCAGCTCCACCCCCACAATGTCACTGGCCTTACAGATCAGTTTGTTGAGTCTGTTGGCGTCCGCTACCCTTAACCTGCTGCCCCAGCATACAACAGCATACAGTATAGCACTGGCCACCAAAGACTCATAAATCCTCAACATTGTCCGGCAGATGTTGAAGGACCTCAGCCTCCTCAGGAAATAGAGGCGGCTCTGGCCCTTCCTGTAAACAGCTTGAGTGTTCTTGGTCCAGTCCAGTTTATTGGTTTATCCAAGTGTACTCCCAGGTACTTGTAATCCTCCACAATGTCCACACTGACCCCTTGGATGGAAACCGGGGTCACTGGTGCCTTGGCCCTCCGTAGATCCACAACCAGCTCCTTAGACTTTGTCACATTGAGCTGCAGATGGTTCTGCTCACACCATGAGACAAAAGTTACCCACCACAGCCCTGTACTCAGACTCCTCATCATTGCTGATACATCCCACCACAGCAGAGTCATCAGAAAACTTCTGAAGGTGGCAGGACTCTGTGTGGTAGCTGAAGTCTGTGGTGTAGATGGTGAAGAGGAAGGGAGAGAGGACAGTCCCCTGAGGGGCCCCAGTGTTGCTGACCACGCTGTCCGACACACAGTGCTGCAGGTCTGCCAGTCAGGTAGTCCACAATCCAGGACAAAAGGGGGACATCCATCTGCATTGCTGCCAGCTTCTCCAGCCAGCAGGGCAGGCCGGATGGTGTTGAAAGCACTGGAGAAGTCAAAAAACATACCTTGCTTGCCGGCTTGTCCAGGTGGGTGTGGATGCGGTTAAGCAGGAAGATGATGGCGTCCTCAACTCCCAGTCGGGGCTGGTAGGCGAACTGAAGGGGGGTCCAGGAGGGGTCTGACCATGGGCCGCAGCTGTTCCAGCACTAGTCTCTCCAGGGTCTTCATTATGTGGGAGGTCAGTGCCACCGGTCTGTAGTCCTTGGAGCCACTGGGACGCGGCGTCTTCGGCCCAGGAACGAGGCAAGATGTCTTCCACAGAACAGGGACCCTTTGAAGACTCAGGCTCAGGTTGAAGACATGTTGAAGGACTCCACATAGCTGGGGGACACAGGCTTTTAGCACCCCGGGGCTAACGCCATCGGGGCCTGCAGCCTCGTTTGAGTGGAGTTTCATCAGCTGTCCTCTCACCTGGTCACCTGGTCAGCAGGTCAGGCACACAGCAGAGGTTACAGATGGGGGAGGAGGGGAGTCATTAGTGTGAAGAGGGCCGTTAGCCTGATGGCGAGGGGGGAGGAGAGTACTCAGAGGAGCTTAAGGACCAACAGCAGCTGAGTTAGAGGGGGGATGAGCAGGAGCTGGTGTGTCGAATCTGTTAAAGAACAGATTAAGTTCGTTGGCCCTGTCCAAGCTGCCTTCAGCTCCTCTGCTGCCAGTCGGTCTGATGCCAGTGATGGTCTTCATGCGCTTCAGACCTCTCTCATGTTGTTCTGCTGGAGTTTCTGCTCCAGCTTCCTCCTGTACTTCTCCTTGGCCTCCCTGATTTTCACCTTCAGGTCGGCCTGGATTGCCCTCACCCCCTCCCTATTACCATCAATAAAGGCCCTCCTCTTGGCATTCAGGATGTCCTTGATGTCCTTTGTTACCCAGGGTTTGTTATTTGGATAACAATGGACCATCTTAGTTGGGACATTGCAGTCCACACAGAAGTTAATGTAGCCAGTGATGCACTCAGTGAGCCCGTCAATGTCCTCTCCATGAGGCTCACAGAGTGCATCCCAGTTTGTGACCTCAAAACTTTCCTGCAGTGTCTCGTAGGCCTTCTCTGACCATCTCCTCACTGTTCTTGTGGTTGCGGGCTGCCTTTTAACCACAGGCACATAGCAGGGTTTAAGGTAAACCAGGTTGTGGTCTGACCTACCCAGAGGGGGTAGGGGGAAAGAGCTGTATGCGTCCTTAATGTTAGCATACAGCAGGTCCAGTGTCCTCTCCTCTCTAGTAGGACAACTCACATACTGGGTGAAATTAGTCAGTATTGTTGAAACACTGACATGGTTGAAGTCACCCGAGATTAATATGAGTGCACTCAGGTGTTGAGTCTGGAGTTGTGCTATGGCGGTGTGAATGGCATTGCACGCCGATGTTAGCAGAGGGGGATGTAAACAGCCACAACAATGGCATGTCAGAATTCACGTGGCAGATAATATGGCCGGAGTCCCACAGCTAACAGTTCAATGTCCGGGCTACAGATACTCTGCTTGATGGTAACGTGACCAGGGTTACACCATCTGTTGTTAACCAGAACAGCAAGCCCGCCGCCTTTCTACTTACCGCTCCCGGTGTGATCCCTGTCGGCCCGAACAGTCTGAAAGCTGTCGATGGAAACGTTATGGTCCGGGATATCCTGGTGTAGCCATGTCTCAGAGAAGCACATCAAACTACACTCACGGAACTCCATCTGACTCACGTTGCCCATGACGAGAGAAGGCAGACACGGCTTAAATCTCTTATTCTTAAGTCTCTTTTGTCTGCACCCCTCTCTCTTCCCTCGCCGCTTCGTTCCACCTCTGCATCCTCGGTGTGTCCTCCTCTAGATCTCAGTGGGGACATCGGTAGTCCTTGGCGCCATGCCGCTTGGCTTCAGCGCGATCAGCTGTTCCTTGGTGTAAACAATGCGGCCAAACAGCTGATCTGCAGCGGTGCACCGACCGAGTAGCAGGAGAAGTTCCACGGCGAAAAAAAGTACCAAAACACTTTCTACCCTCATTTTCGTAAAGAGCGTAGTTTAAATTACACTTACACACAAGTTACTCAAGTTTGGAAGAAAAAGGAAAGTTAAAAGTTGGAAAAAGTAAGACGACGAGACGGAGCTACGGCAACATGCAGCATGCGGGCTGACGCATGCGCACTAACTTGCTGACACTTGTGCCTTTGTCGCTGCCTGTACCGTGTGTGCTAGTGCTAAAACCTCACACCAACCACCTGCTGGCCTTCTCCCCCTCTTGCCGGGCCCTGGTCGCCCATGGTCCCATATAGCCCTCAATTTTTGGGCTTCCACCTACCCAAGGTTGGTAGGGCACTGTTGGGATTCAGGTAGGGCATGTTTGGTTATTAGAAAAATATCAAAGATATTTATAAATAATGAATGAAATTATTAATATTATCAAAATTATTAATATGGATGAATAATTATGGGGCACCACCCTGGAATCAGGGACCAATAACCAAACGTGAAAAACAGTCTCAAAGGTGGCTGTCCACTTAGAAATGCTGATACTTACAGTACTATCTTATATTAATAATAGTAGATTTCACTAGCACTGATTAATAATCAATCACTTCAGCCAACAACCACTATCATCTACTCAAAACACAATAAGCATACAACAATCGGCAAGGACGTAAAGTATGTGTATGTGTGTGTGACAATAGAGAGGTGGGAAGCGAGGAAGATGACAGACATGACCACGTGGGTGGTTGTCACACACAGATCCCAAATGGCGGGCAGACCCGCCAAACTCAAACAAAGGGGAGAGCCAAAATGGAGGACATGCTCTATTTGTCCTCAAGATGGCATGGAGAGTAACTAGTTATGCTACCACGTTATCTGGGTTGTCTGGGATGTCTGTGTAGGTGTGTAAATGTACTTGTAAATGTGTGTGGGTTAGTGAAGAGGAGAGAGAAAGAAAAGCACACAGAGTAAGGTACAAGATGTCTCAAATACCGTGGTAAAACACACAACCCTTTATCACACAGGAACCTGGCAGCAAACCTTCATTCAACAGCCATGTTACTGAACTTTGGTCTGAAAAAGCACAGTTATTAGCTTCCACAGTGGCTAAAAACTAACACAGTTAAACAGCCCAGCGGTATGGCACTGATACACAATGGAACATGCTAAGCACAAAAACACACAGCAGAAACAGGACACAGTAGTCCATTACTTTCCGCAGTAATGCAAAACACAATTCACAGCAAATGAAGCTTAGAAAATAACAGGCAGCCTCTCTGCCCAGACACATGCCTCTTACTTGGGATCGCTCTTGGTCCTATTAATTAGGCTATGATGTTCACATGGCGGAGAACTGTTTGTTAATGGCTTCAATGGCAAAACTGTTCTTTCGGGTGGCAGCGGAGGAGAACAGAAATCGACTTTCAGAGAGCGGGGGTCAGCGATGATCCTGCTCTCTGTTTAGAAAAACACTAAATCTGTACCTTCCTTCTGCAGGCAAAGATTGTTATGTGGAGTGTAACAATCGGGATCCAAAGAGTGTTTCAGCAAATACAAAATAGTCTGTTACTCATCCAGTGAGTTAACACCTTCCTAGGATAAATTAAAGTGAAATGTTGAGCGTGTCCTGTAGCAACTTGAGTTTCAGTGGGCAGACAGGGTTTGAATGGTGCACTATGAGTTTATAGGCATAATGATATCATCGGGGCTTCCTGCGCTCTGGTGACGGTTCGTCCAGTAGGAATTCAGGGTTTGGATTCAAGCTTAAATCTTGCACACAGGTGTGACTTAACGGACCTGAGGGGGTTTGGCGCTATATCTACTAGTTCAGGGTTTTTGTTTCACATGCAGGCCTCTGTTCTTTGTTCTCCACATGTGGTGAGGCCCAACACCACCATACTCACCACTGTCATTTTCTAAAGCCATACACTTTGTGGCTCTCCCTAAGCTCCCCACAGCCCTGGAAACAGCTGACCTCCTGGTGTACCATGTTTTTCGCCTCCATCTCCAATGTCATCTCCAAATGTGACCGTCAGTTCATATGCGAAGTCTGGAAAGCCTTCTGCCAAAACTGCATGAAAAGTGGGATTTTTGTCAGTAAGCAGCACTGTGAATTGCTGTGGAAGTTCAGGTTAATGACTGTTCATGGGAATTTGTAGGCAGCACAGAAAACTATCAGAAATGAAAACCCTCCGTCAATTCCTGGCAGTTTCTTGCAGTTTTACAAGCCTGAGAAGCTTGGCAGTTGACAATCCCAGCCCCTAGGTCTAGAAGAGGCTTTCACATGTAAATGAAAATGCTGTGAGCTATACATATATGGATGAAGCCAAGAAACATTTGCAACTAGAATATTTGCATTTTCTGAATAAAATGCATGTGATTGCTGCATCTGCTGCTGCTGCTCACAGGCCAGCTTCTGGAAGAGTCCCAGCAAGAAGTGTTGGTGATTCATCTTGAGCATGAGCGTCATTATATATGTGCCTATGTAGTGGGTGAAAATTTCTGAAAAAAGTCACGTATCATTCTGCTGGTTTCAGTTGTATTGTTGTATTTTGGTGATTGTTGATCCAACATTGGGCAAAAAGGAAAATGTTGTGCATATAGTACAAATTACTGCAAGATATTGAATATCACTGCGGACTCACTGTTTGAAATTTCAAGTCATTCGGATTTATGGTGTGAGGGATGTGGCCTGTTCAAAATTGTATTTTTGGGCCTTAATTACAGCGCCACCACGTGGCTAATTGAGCTCATATTTCTGTGGAAGCAATGCAAGTCACGTAGTTTTTTATATTACTGTTCAATATTTAGATTGATGTGCATTTTAAAAAAACAGTTATCTTTTGTTGTTCGTTATTATTATTCAGCCATTTTTTGTCCTCTGTCTACTCCTGTACCGCTAGTGCTACAAACTTTGTTTCAGCGTCAATATTTTTCATGAGATGTATGCTATTACTTTTCTTTATTTTGAGTGATTTTATATATATATATTTTTTATGTATTGAATGTAAAATGGGAAGTCTATGGGAGCAATGTTTGAAAGCTGAAATCTCAAAAACTACAAGTGCTAAGACATCCATACTTTATGCACAGCTGCTCCATGTGGAAATGCTTAACATATTAAATCATGGTATCTATAGCGCCACCATGTGGTCAGTTATTACATGTTTTATGTTTTAGCTAATAACTCATGAACTGTGAGGCGCAACAAATCAATATATGTGCAATATGTTCCTTGGATGAAGCCGATTCGACTGCTATAGGTCATGCCCATTTGCTCCTGAAAAAAGTTTCGGCCATTTTGGTTGTTTTGTTAAAACATTTTTTGCTTCTTTTGGCACATATTTAATCTAATCTGAACAACATCCTGAACAACACTTCTTAGTTCATTGTTGGGTATCACTTACCATTTGTCTGTAATTGGTTACCACACTTTTGAAGGCATGGCCTGATGCACTTAATGGGCCTCTTCAATGCTGAATTGGACTGAAACCTTTTCTACGATAGAACACTCCTGGATGAATGAGGGACTACACCCTCTCACCTACAGTAACATTAAAACATGATATTTCTACACTTCTGTTGACTTCAATAAAATTAAACTTCGTACACAAGTTCTCCATGAGTATGTGCATGACATATAAGCATGGCACCGATAGCCTCACCTTGTGGCCATTAGTTTAACACCACCATACTACTTATTAACGGCTATATCTCTTTAATATAATATTCCATGGGGACCAAATTCAGCAAAGTTGTACAGATGGGGATGCTAAACAAGTCTGTAGCATTTGATACAATTTCACCTGTAGGTGGCGCTAAAAGATTTGAAAAACTGCTGCTGTAGCAGCTGCAGCTGGGAGCAGTGGATTCTGGGATTGATACTATGTCATTCTTCAAGTCTTCCATATATAATTGCAATTTAAAGTTATTTTACACTGTATCATCATGTACCATCACTCAATGCAATATAATTATTAATTATTATTAATATAATTATTTAGCATGTAGATTGATATGCATTTAAAAAATAGTTATGACTTATGCATTACAAACAAAAACAACATAACATACTGGCATCCACAAACACATACACAAAATTGTCAATAAAACCTTTTTTCTAGATACATCATATCCAGAATCCATGTCATATCCATATCATATGTTTATTGTGCACCATCATGCTGTGTCTCTATACAAAAAGTATAAATATTGAAATCATATTTTTCTCATTGCTTGCTGTGTGACATGTTGGTTCAGTGCATAGCATGGCTCTCTTACAAACCTAGGTTCGCAGGTTTGATCCCACATCCTGCCATTTTTAATTTAGGCAGATTTTCAATACTATTGAGCTATGAAAGGGTGCTGAAGTAACATTAAAACATGATATTTTTGCAATTCTGTTTGCTAATATTGTTGTTTAATAAAATGAAACTTTTAACAAACATTCTCCATGTGAATGTGCATGAGGTATTGAAGCATGGCACCAATAGCTCCACTTTGTGCTCTTTAGTAGAACACCGCCATACTACTTATTAACTGCCGTGTCTCTAATGTAATATTCCTTGATAATCAATCCAGCAGTGTTGTACAAATGGGGATGCTGAACAAGTCTGAAGCATTTGACACAATTTCACCTATAGGTGGCGCTAAAGGTTTGAAAAACTGCTGCTGTAGTAGCCGCAGCTAGGAGCAGTGGAAGCAGCAGTCAACAGCTTCCAGCTCTCACACGCAATTTCTCCAGAAATTGCAATTGTAGTTGATTTTGCACATTTTAAAAATATAGAGTGATATACTTCTGAATTGGACATACACTAAAAAAAATGAAACCGGAAGGTTGTGCACTTTACATAATATATTTATATTCAGTTTACTTATAATAATTGTCTTTGTTGACTTAAAATGTTTTTTTCTATTAAGGTCCATGTAATTATGTCTCAACGTAACTAAACAAAATCCTAACGCGTTGTCTCAACACAAACCATTTATGTTAAGTAAAAAATTCTTACATCCAGAGGGTGGCAGTATAGTGCGACGCCAACTGCCATGAAACCCCAAAGAAGAAGAAGAGCAAGACGCGTCAGATTACACGTGCGCAAAGACATTTGACTCTCTGCACACCTGCGTTTGGTTTTGATAGAGGGACGTCTTACCTTTTCAACGGCTGGCAAAGGTAGGAGGATATTTGTTTTTCCACCATCAATATTTTGTTATTTGTAATAAGATATATATTCTTTATTTTTGGCTTGCTTTAGTTTTAGAGAGTTCTAGCGACATGCTGAAGTTAGCATGCTAGCTTAGCCAAGTGGTGCAGGTTGGTCCGCTGTATATTTCCATTATTTGGTCGAAAAGAAAAGTAGTAATTGATAGTTCATGGATTAATGTTCTCGGTCGCTACGATGGACTTCCGTTAACTGGAGCGAGTCTACCACGGATTCTTTCCGTTTTTCCAACTATCCAAGTTTACTTTCCCTCTCACGGAAAACTGCTCCGTGTCCACTCTATTTTCAAAGTTATACTAGTATGTTTGTTTTTTATATCATGAACGCCTGAACACGACATTTATAATGCTATATGTAATGTTTTGGAAATGATTTTACACGTTTAATAAATAGAATTACACAATGTAAAAATGCTTACCTGAACTGTATCTTGCATTTTTCTGACTGTAGTGTTTACGTTGTTAAGTTTTTGACATTACTAAAGCATTTGTTATGATAGTTTTAATAAAAATTACAAATTGTAATTATTTTATTGGTTTGTAGTTTTCACAAAATTGTTTTTTTTATCCTTTGCAATTTTTCAGGTGCTTAATGAAAGGTGTGTTTTGTGTTCCTGCTAAAGTGCTTTACTCACAATAGGTAAGATCTGCAACATCTACTAATGTAAATCATGTTTCTTGTGTTACCATTTCATTTTAGTTCTGAGTAGTTTGTTTCTGTTTGTATCCTGTTTACTTAAAATTATCATTAGCTATTTATAATTTCAGATTTTAACAGATTGTTTAAAGTTATTTAAAATTATTTTAAGTCATATGGTATGTTATTTGTAAAACTCTTCTAAATATTTTTTTTGCAAGTAAGTTTCTTTTAAATGAAATGACTTTTTTGTTTTTTTGTGGTGGTGTGTGTGCTTGTTACAGATATTGAATGTGGCAGTGTAAAGGTTGCAGTTCAAAGACCTCAACTAGATGTCAGTTACTAAAACATTATAGGTTAAAACATCCTCAATATGGGCGTATACACCCATATCCTTGCCCATATACTAGTTGTCCATGTCATTCAAGTCATGGAATGCACTTAGATCACACCTCTGTAGAGTCCATAACAGGGACTCATCTCAGCGAACATCATCATTGGCTACATTCAAATGTCAAGTTTGTGCATATGCTCAACTTGGCAATGATAAGGAATATTTCAGTCACATAAATCTGCATCTTAAATCCCATGAAACAATCTCCTGTATGTTTAAAGATTGTACATTTACGACAAACACTTATGGGACATTTAAATCGCATAAAAACAGAAAACACCTTGCTTATTCTGATTTTAAACCTGGAATAGTTGAGAGACAATGAGTCCTGAAATCCCAAGCCTTCCAGATGAACATGAAGGTGCAGAATTGGAAGAAGTGCTCTCTACTTTTCAGACAGAAGAAATAAGACAATAGAGAAGAAATTAGCAGCAGTGTTGCTTAAGCTTGAAAACGTACTCCATGTTTTTATTTTAGCAAACATCATTTGGGGTCCAAAAAGTCCCCAAAGACCCTATAAGGGTTAATAAAGTGGCAGTGAGTGTACAAATTGTGAGGAATCAGTTTGGACCAAAAGTTAGTAATCCAGCACTATTTTAAAACATTTACGGAGAAAACTGCAATGCAAATGAGCTCTTTGAAATTGTAATTAGCTGGTGATTTTATTGTTGTCCTTTTTTGTGTGTGGAAAGGATTCATATGGCTGTGCTGCCCAGAGGAACCTTGAACAAGTTGTCTTTGGCATCTAAAGCATTAACGCTGAGGGAGGTGATGCCACCACCACTCCAGTTGATGTTGGAATAGTGACTGAAGGTGTTGAAGTGCTTCATGACTTGGGAGACATCGCTTCTGCATGTGCACTCTTAATGGGTGTCATACATGCAATGAACCTCAGTTATCCTCAGGAGATGAAAACGTTCTTTGAGTTGCTTCAGAAAATCTTCCTCCAGCTGGATGCTACCAGACTCTCAACCAAGGTACAGATGCTTAAAAACAAACTGTATGAGTGAACCAACATTGAGCGTTTGGCATTTAACATGAAGGCCTACTTTGCACTTGAAACCATTTAATTGAAAAACACTAAAGTTTATATACCCTTTTTTTATTTTGTGTGTTACACGCACCACTGTTCAGGGTGACATGTTTCTTTGTCATGTAAAGCGTGTCCAGACTGTCTTTTTGTTTGTTTTTTTTTTCTCTATAGCATTAATGCTGAGGGAGGTGGTGATGCCACCACCACTCCAGTTGTTGTTGGAATAGTGATTGAAGGTGACTTGGATTGAAGTGCTTCATGACTTGGGAGTTTATATACCTTTTTTATTGTATGTGACACACACCACTGTTCTGGGTGACATGTTTCTTGTCACGTAAAGCATGTACAGATCCTTAAAAACACACTGTATGAGTGAACCAACATTGAGCACTTAAAGGTTTGTGGCGTTTAACATAAAGGCCTGCTTTGCACTTAAAAACCATTTAATTGAAAAACACTTGAAAGATTATATACCTTTTTTCTGTTTTTGTGACACGCACCACTGTTTAGTGACATGCATGTAATGGGTGTCCAGAGTTGTTGACTTTTTAAAAAAGGTAAAGATAACCATCTTTAAATGCTGCCACTCATATGTTTAACTGTTTTCTCTTTTGTAAAACAGAATTTGATAAACAGTTGTGTTGTTCATAAACTCTTGTGTTGGTGAATAAAGGAACTAACAAATGTTAAGTTGAGTTTACTAAAGTAATTTGTGTGGAAACTAGAGTTAATTCAACCTAACTAGAAAAAATTAAAGTTAGTGAAAGCATTTTATTTTTATTAATTAAGCTTGAATTGAATGTTGTATAATCATTAGTTTACTTTGAATAGACACATGTAATATGAAACTTCTAAACAAATTTGGTTAGTCCATATAACATAACTGACTTTAGTTACTCAAACATCTCTTGTTGAGCAAAAAAAAAAAAAAGTGATAGTTGGCTTGAGTCAATTTTATTTCTCCCTAAAACAACCCCATTAAGTTAGATAACCTTAATTTTTTTTCTTCAGCTTTCATAATTAAATTGTGTGGAACCTGTTGACAAGAAAAAAAATTAAAGTCAAGGTTTCATTTTTTTTAGTGTAGGTTGCAGTGAAGCAAAATATTGTCACAATTTAGTGGATGTGCTGAAAAAGTTTCAGCTCTGTAGCATGTATGAGTGATTTTGTATTAGCAAAAAAAACAAAAACAAATGTAGGTACCATGTTTTAATATGTTAAGCATTTCCACATGGGGCAGCTGTGCATAAAATATGAATACTTTAGCACTTGTAATTGTTGAGATTTTAGTTTTCAAAACATTTCTCCCATAGACTTCCCATTATAAATTTTAATACTTTAAAAACTTATAAAATCACTGAGGCATGTAAGACTGAAGAAAAGTAATAGCATAAATCTCATGAAGATGATGTACATTTTGAAGTTGAAACCAGTTTGTAGCACAAACTGGTTCTGGAGTAGTTAGACTCCCTGAGGCGGTATAGAATCCAGAACCTTGCTATCCAACAGGGAAAACTGACCAGTATCAGGGTCTAACCACAAAGTCAGAGGAGGATCTCTGATACATATAGCACAAAAATCACATTTTGTTGATTTAAAAAAAAAAAAAAAAAATTGTCTAAAATTAATCTGTTAAGTCAGACTTTTGGGCATTTTTAGTACCAGGAGGTTTTCCAGAAGGTGAGGAGATACTTTAAACACTTTGCACACAGTGTAAGACAATCTCTAAGTTTAATTAACAACATATTGTCAGCCCCTGAGTTTGAACCCCCAACCTCTGGATCTAAAAGGGACACCAAACTAGCAAGATTGTTAACCACTTGGCTATGCAGATACACTGTTAGTGAGGAGCAAAAGATGACTTTTAAAATTAATTCAATCTAAATATTAAACAATAAAATGTGCAAAACTCATGAATTTAATCATGAGCACTTTTAAAAAAAAAAAACATGCATGAAGTGCCACATTGTTGACAAGCATGACTTGCCAGCATAAGGATTTGAATCCTGTACTTTTGTATCCCCACAAGTGGTGACTTACCAACTGTTAAGGAGACATGGGTACACACACACTCACAAGTTGAGCATTTAAGTTTAAACAGATAAAAATACCCCAGATTTTGTCTGTTTAAACTTAAACACTTACAACAATCAAAATGTTGAAACAAAATCTGATCACAGAAAAAAAATCACATCATTCTGCTGGTTTTAGGTGTATTGTCAAATATTTGGGTGATTTTTTTTTTTTTAACCAACACTGGGCAAAAAAGAAAATACATATAGTACAAATTACTGCAAGATATTGAATATCACTGTGGACTCACCGTTTGTCTGATCTGAAAGCAATTTGAATCACTTGATGTCTAGCATCTAGAGAATGTCTGTCTATTTTGCAAGCATTTGCATGAAGATGTGGAGATATAGATGGCAATTGATTTAGCATATTTTGAAAACTATCAAGGAAAGAACAAGAACACTTTAATAGTTCGCTTACGTGCTGAGGCCGTTTCGTGTAGAGCGTACGAGGACGATCTGTCGCTGTCAGCATGGATGAGCCCGGTAGATAAACGGTGGCGGTTGATGATGATGGAAATCAGGTGTGCCGGTAATCAACCGCAGCCAGGAGATCAGGAAGCCAGCCCAGAACACGAACACACACACTACACAAACAACAACGGACAGCCAGGAAACACAAGGAAGGGCAGATACACAAGAGTACAAAAGGGATCAGGGGGGCATAGTGGCTAACTATGACAGATTTGAAGAACATGCACAATGACATGTTTGAATGCAGTACCTTTTGACATGACATTAACAAGTATGAACTGCAAAGAAAGCATTCTTGCAGGACTCCCAGAGTTCATCAAGATTCTTTGGTTTCATCTTCAATGCCTCCTCCTTCATCTTACCCCAGACATGCTCAATAATGTTCATGTCTGGTGACTGGGCTGGCCAATCCTGGAGCACCTTGACCTTGTTTGCTTTCAGGAACTTTGATGTGGAGGCTGAAGTATGAGAAGGAGCGCCATCCTGCTGAAGAATTTGCCCTCTCCTGTGGTTTGGGATGTAATGGGCAGCAAGAATGTCTTGATACCTCAGACTGTTGCCATCTACTCTGCAGATCTCTCGCACACCCCCATACTGAATTTAACCCCAAACCATGATTTTTCCTCCACCGAACTTGACTGTTTTCTGTGTGAATCTTGGGTCCATGCGTGTTCCGATAGGTCTTCTGCAGTATTTGCAACGATTGGGATGCAATAGATGATTCATTGGAAAAATCAATCTTCAGCCACTTTTCCACAGTCCATCCTTCCTGTAAGCTGTGGGCCTTGGCAAATGCAACACGATTTTTTAGTTGTCTTCTGTCTAATGCTGGTTTCTGAGCACTAATTCGGCCATTGAGACCACTGTGTGACAGAATTCGACAAACTGTTCTTGTAGATACAGGGGTTTCTGGTGACCAGTTGTTATGTAGCTCTGCTGCAGTTGAAAAAGGGCTGGCCCTGGACTGTCGAACCGACAAACGGTCCTCTCGAACAGTAGTCTTACGGGGTCTGCCTGACCTGGGCCTGTCATGAACTTCACCAGTTTCTTCAAATCTTTTTCTTATCCTCTCCACTTGACGTTTAGATACATTAAAGATGTCTGCCACCTCAGCAGGAGACATGGTCTTCCGGCTCTTTGGTCTGTGGTTGAATCTTTGGCATGCTGTCAGAGGTCAGGATGCATTTCAAATGAAGGTTGGGTGTGCTGGGGTTCTTCTTCTACACACCTGGAATGTGTTAATTACAGTATTTGTCACAGATGATGCTCTAATCTGTGATTGGTTGAATCCTTTAAAGATGTGACAAGACTTTTGTCTAAGCAAAGTCTGACCTTTCTTTCTTAATAAAATAATTAAAAATCAAGGCATGATAAGATTATATTTTGGTAAAATAAGCATAATCTA